>NW_023303227.1:0-16035 GCF_011077185.1 Oxyura jamaicensis
CCCCCCCCCCCCCCCCCGAGAGCTGGGCTGTACCCCCGGGGGGCACGGTTGGCTCTGAAAGGCACAGCAGGGTGTTCAAAGGACAGCTGGGTACCCCCAAACAGCCCCAAATGCCCTCAAAACAGACACAAACACTCCAAAAACAGCCCCAAACACCCCCAAGACAGACACAAACACCCCCAAAACAGACACAAACACCCCAAAACAGCCTCGATGCCCCCCAAACAGTTTAAAACACCCCCAAAATAGCCCCACATGTACCCCAAAACAACCCTGATGCCCCCAAAACAGACATAAACACCTCCAAAATAGCCCCAAACGCCCCCTAAACAGCCACAAACACCCCAAAAACAGACACAAACACTCCAAAAACAGACAAAAATGCACCCAAAACGACACCAGCCCCACCCCCCCAAATAAAAACAAACAAACAAAATCTTCCCAAACTAGCCACAGATGCCCCCAAACTAGAGAGAAGTGCTGCTGAAACAGACATGAACATTCCCAAAGCACACAAATACCCCTGAAACAGGCACAAATGACCCCAAAACATCCACAAACATCCCCAAAATACACAAGCTTCCCCAAAACATGCACATAGAGCCGTGGGGGGGGGGGCGGCGGAACTGACACAAATGCTCCCAAAAGACACACAAACAGCCCAAAAACACGTGCACACATACCCCTGAAGTGCACATGGACATCCCAAAACAGACACAAACACCCCCAAAACAAACCAGAGCATCCTTAAAACATACAGGAGCATCCCCAAAACACACAGAAACCCCTAAATATGCTCATAGACTGCAAACCAATTCACCCCCCAAAATGTACATGAACAGCCCCAAAACACTTAATAACATCCCTGAAAGACACACAGAAATGTCCAAAACACACATGGACACCCCAAAATGGACACAGCCCCCCCAAAAAAACAAGAACACCCCTAAAACATGCACACACATCACAGAACAGACACAAACAGCCCCAAAACAGACACAAGCGCCCCTAAAACAGACATGAACACCCCCAAAACAGATGCAAACAGCCCCAAAAGAGACATGAGCTCCCCTAAAACAGACACAAACTCCCCCAAAACACACACACGCACCCCTAAAACAGACACAAGAACCCCCAAAACAGATACAGGCACCCCCAGAACAGACATGAGCACCCCAAAAACTGCCACAAACTCCCCTAAAACAGACAGGAACTTCCCCAAAACACACACGGGCACCCCCAGAACAGACACAAACATCCCCAAACACCCACAACCCCCCCAAACCAGCTGCCTACAGCCCCAAAACATCCCCCCCCCCCCCGAAACCACCCCACGTACAGCCCCCAACACACGGCCTGTGCATAGGCCCCGACCATATAAAAAACCCTAAATCCAGTATGGGGGCTCTGTTTTATACACATTTATAGGGGCTATACACGGACACGTATATGGGGGGGGTCACCCGAGCCCCCCCGAGCACGGCAGCTGCTGGGCTTGGGCCCCAAACCAGCCTGACCAGTTTGGGGCCTGTGGTGGGCTGGGACGGGATTGGGATCGGGATCGGGTTGCCGCAGGGCCTGGCGGCGGCCGCTCACTGGGTGGAGGTGGGTGAAGAGAGGTCGGTGGCTCCTCGTTTTGGGGGGTGAGACCCCAGGGAAGAGCCGGGGGGGGGGGCCCTGGGGGGCCGGGGGGGGGGGGGGGGGGGAGCTGGTGACACTGACATGGGGCTGAGCTTGGTGTTGGGATGGGGATTGGGATGGGGTTGGGCTGACGGTGGATGTGGCACCAAGGGATGGTCCCAGAGAAAGGAGGGACCCCCGAATGGTCCCCCAAAGGCCAGGATGGTCCCCAAGACATGGGATGGTCCCCAAAAGCCTGAGTTGGTCCCCATGACGTGGGATGGTCCCCAAGAGCCTGGGACAGTCCCCAAGAAGTGGGATTGTCCCCAAGAACTTGGGGTGGTCCCCAAGAGCCCAGGATGGTCCCCAAGGAGGGGAGGTACCTTGGGTGGTCCCCAGGAGCCTGGCGTGGTCCCCAAGAGCTGGGGTGGTCCCTAAGGGCCCGAGATGGTTCCTAAAGACCTGGGATGGTCCCCAAGGACCTGGGTTGGTTCTCAGGCAGGAAGGTGCCTGGGATGGTCCCCAGTAACTGGGCTCTTTCTGAAGACCCCAGGAGAGTCCCCAAGATCCCAGCTGGTCTCTGAGCAGGGAGGCATCCTGGGATTGTCACCCAAGACCTGGGACTGTCCCCAAGAAGGGAAACTCCCTGGGATGTTCCCCAAGACCTAAAATGGGCCCCAAGAGCCTGGGATAGTTCCCAAGAGTCCCCAAGCAGTGAGACACCCCGGATGGTCCCCAGGTGCCGGGATGATCCCATAGGAGCCCAGGATGATCCCAAAGAGCCCTGGATGGTCCCTAAGCAGGGTGACAACCCAGATGGTCCCCCTGTACAAGGATGGTCCCAAAGGACCCAGGAAGGTCCCATCACCAAACCAAGGCCAAGCTTTTGCCACATTCCCCATGCCCCCAAGCAGCTCCGTGCCGCAGGCACCACCCCAGAAAATGGCTCCGACACCCAAAAACCTGCGGGGTGCTGCCATGGGTAAAGTGTGGGTGCACAAAACCATGGCAGACCGGGCACATAGGGCTGGCTGGGCGGCAAACCCCATCCACGGAAGGGACCCGTGCCCTCCTGAGCACGGTGCAGGACCCCCTGGCGCCGAGCTCTTTCCTCTCCCCGGCACCGTCAATATTTCGGCTCCACCGGGGTCCGGCCGAAATTTCTTCAAGGCCTCACCCAACATGAGCCGAGCAGAGCAAATGGCCCTGTTTAAAAATTTACACCACCTCGCTTTGTTCCTAACCCGAATATTTGATGCGGGCGGACGCGGAGGAGCCTCCGGAAAGGCGGCGGGGGCCGGGCAGAGCCGCCCCGCTGGCGCTGAGGCCGGCGGCGCTCGGGGCCGGGGCTCGGCCGGGGCCGGGTTTCTTTCCAAGGCTCCTCTCCGGGCTCAGATGGGGATGGAAATGATAATGCAATATTGATGCGGCGGGATGCGGGAGCGCAACCCGAGTACATTAGCCGCGCAGCCCTCCCCGCTACGTTTTTATGGCTGCGGCGAGGCCGGGGCTGGCAAAACCCCCTGAGAGCCCAGCTTGGAAATGGGGTTGGACCTGGGGGGGGGGGGGGGGGGTCGAATGGGGGGGCAGAATTCGGGGGGGGCGGGAGTTGGTAAGGCTGTTGGTTTTTTTGTTACTCAACCCCTCAGATGTAATGTGAGGGGATCAGCTTCTTCCCCTGGTGGGTTGGAGTTGGACCCCCCCCCTCCTCCCCCCTCCCGGCTTTGTGCCCCACTCTTTGGGGTGGGTGAGGAGCTTGGGGCAAAGCTGCTGGGCTCAGGTTCCCCCAGGTTGGTTCCCAAGACATGGGACGAGAGCCTAGGGTGGTCCCAAAGAGCCTGGGATGGTCCACAAGATGTGGGATGGTCCCCAAGGACGGGAGGTACCTTGGGTGGTCCCCAGGAGCCTGTTGCGGTCCCCAGGAGCTGGGGTGGTCCCTAAGAGCCTGAGATGGCTCCCAGAGAAAATAAGGGCACAGAAGAGGAGGAAAAATCTCCCTTTGGGAAAAGGAGCTGCAAACCAAGGAGTACGGGGAGAGGAAGGGCCCCTGGCTGCAAACGTGGGGCAGGACCACCGACTACAGGGCGAAGGGCGATGTTTGCCAGCACGGCGCTGGGAGGGGGCTCCCCAGGACTGCTCCTGCTCACCCAGGACGCGGCAGGGATGCTGCTGAGGGTAGCAGCAGCTGCTCTCGCCCCTGCCTGGGTCCCTCCTGGGCGAGAACCATTCCTCCACGCGGCCGTGGCTCCAGCCGTGCCGTGCTCGTGCTCCAGCCGGACGCGTTCGTTTACCGGGCCCCGGCCTTCTGCCTCGCACCGGCACCTCAAGCGCTGGCCCAAATCGGCGTTCGGGGCCTGGATGGAGCCAGACCCTTCCCCAAACCCATCTCTGTCCCTCCCTGAGGGGTTCAGGCGGTGCGGGGGGGGCTCAGCACCGTTGCAGGGGGGCCGGGCGCAGCCGGAGCATCATGCATTAGTAATGGCCACCGATCCGACCCGCGGCGCTGACGGCATTTCTTCCAGCCGGGGGAACAATTCGGGCCGTAACCGGAGCCGGCGCGGGGCAGGCAGAGAGGGCTCAGGTGTCCCCCGCGGCCCTTGGGGTCACCTGTCTCGGTGCCTGCTCCGAGCTGCACGACCCCATCCCCGGGTCAGTGGCCGGGGCCAGGCTGCAGCGCTGGCAGCTCTTGGGGGGGGGCATCCGGATGGGGCTGGGGTCCTTCGGGCACCGGCAGATCCAGCCTGGAAGGGGGGACAGGGAGTGGTTTTGGTTCCCCCCTGGGGCTTCGGGGTCCCAGCCACCCGCTGGGACATGGGGACAAAAGGTGGAGGGGGGAGGGCATCCCGCTCACCCCCCGGAGCAGCCTTGGGACCAAAGTCCTGAGCATCACCGGGCTGTCCCCGTGTCACAGGGGTTGTGCAGGCACCCGGAGCCCCATGAGGATGGCACCCGCCGAGCTGCAGGGCTGGCAGCCAGGTCCCACGGGGAAAGCACCCAAAGCCCCGTGAGATGGCACCCAGAACCTTTCAGGGGTGGCACCCAGAGCCCTGTGGGGAAGGCACCCAAAGCCCCATGGGGAAGACACCCAGTGCCTCAAGGGGCTGGCACCCAAAGCTCTGTGGAGAAGGCACCCAGAGATTGTGGGGGAAGGCACCCAGAGACGTTCAGGGGTGGCACCCAAAGCTCCGTGGAGGCAGCACCTAGAATCCCTGGGGGAAAAACCCCAAAGTCCCATGGAGCCGGCACCCAGAGCCTGATGGAGGAGGCACCCATGCCTACACAGAAGGCACCCAGAACCTTTCAGGTCTGGCACTCAAAGCCCCGTGAGATGGCACCTAAAAGCCCCGTGAGATGGCACCTGTCCCCCCATGGGGAGGACACCCGAAGTCCCACGGGGATGGCACCCCCAGCCCCATGGGCACCCATGCTCAGTGCCCTGCAGCACCACACAGACGGGCAGGATGAGGCCGCCGGGTGCTCCCGGGGTCACCAAACAGCACCCGCCCCTATCTGGGTGTCCCCATGTCCCCAGCCCCGGCCACGCCGAGCCCCAAGCCCGGTGAGCTCGGTGGGGTGGGAGGTGACAGGAGGGGACACGGAGGGCTCCAGCTGTGCGCGTACTGGGCAGAGTGGGAGGCTACTGGTGGGGCTCGGGGGCCACCTGCTGGGCAGAAGGGACAGCGCCACCCCCTGCTGTCCCTAAAAGCCCCCTGCGGGGGGGGGGACGACACACAAAGGGGGGCACAAAGGGCTGTGCCCCCTGCCCTGCTCCCTCCCCAGGGCAAGGGACAGGGCTGGCGGTGGCACCAGGAGGTGGCACTGGGACGGGGTGTCACCCCCCCACAGCACCCGGTGTCACCCGAGGGTGCCAGGCCGGGTGCTGGCAGCAGGTGGCAGCCTGCCACCAGCCGGGAGGGTGACAAAGAGCCCGGGGGGGGGGGGGGGGGGAGGGGGCGGGGGGGAATCGAGGGGAGGGTTCCCAGTCCCCAAAAATTTGGGGCTGCACCCAGCAAAGGGAGGATGGGGACGAGCCACCTGCAAGACCCTGGCGCAAAGGTGGGCTGTTGTCCCCGTCCCTGTCCTGTCCCCCAAAATGCCACCTCTGGGGGACCTCAAATCCCATGGGAATTATTTACCCTGCAGCCCAGTCCCCAGAAGCGGGGTGTGCTCAGCACCCGGCGCAGCACGGCCCCGTTTTTGGGTGTCCCCCCAGCATCACACGGCGCTTTCAAGGTGATGGGGACTCTTCCAGGGGCCGAATCCAGCTCCGGTGCTGAGCGCTGGCACCTCACAAGCAGGTGACAAGGAGGAGGGGGCTCTCCCAGTATTCCCAGTAAGGCACTGGGTGAGCCCCGAGCTCGGCTCCCACCTCCAGCCCGAAGCCGGCCCCGGGTGGCCGCACGCACGCAGCCCCCCTGGGACACAGCACCAAGGGTCCAGGAGTCTTCGTGCGAGGAGGAGCTGGCGGGGCTGAAGCAGCAGGCGGGCTCCGAGGTGTATATACATCATTTTTATTATTTTTTTTTAAAAAAAAGTTTACAGTTCTTTCATTATACACAACTAGGGGAGAGGTTATACTCTGAGAGAGGAGGCGTTTGGGCCGGGCGGCGACGTGCCGGCTACATCACAACGCAGGGAAAAAAGGGGAGAACAAAAAAAATAAGAAAACATAAAAAAAAAAACTTAGACTCGAACGAAGGGCAAAAGACCCCGATCTCTTCAAGTATCACACGCCGGGTACCAGTACAGGCTGTAAAACTGATGGCCATTTCTCGTGCTGCAAACACCCCTGCTTAAAGTGCCAGCGGGACTGGGACAAGCGAAAAGGAAGCGAAAAGACGACAAAATGGTCAAACAGCGCCCGCCCTGCCCCGGGTTCCCACCCCGGTGGGGGCTGCAGGAGGCTCCCCGCTCATCCCAGCCGGGCTGTGGGGTCTTGGGCTGGTCGCAAAGGGGCTTTGTGGGCTCTGTCCCACAGTGGCTGTGGGGCTGAAGGTGCAGGGAGGCGGCTGGGGACCACGGCCCCGGCCTGGAGGCAAGGTGCCGGTGACACCAAGGGGTCCCCAAGGAGCTGGGGGGGTGGTCGGTGCACCAAGAGGCAGCTTTTGAGGTGGCACAAAACCCTTGAGAGCAAGCAGGAGGTGGCAGGAGCAGGAGGCGAAGCGGTGCCACGTCGGCACCCAGAGGCTGCAGCAAGGTTTGGGGATGCAGGGACGAGCCTAGGGCTGGGGGGCAGAGGGGGGCTGAGCAGCTCCCCTCCCCACAACAGAGGGCAAGGTGACCATAATCCTGTTTTCTGAATAATTTAAAAGAAAAACAAACAAACCAACAAAGAAGCTGACCCAAAGAAGAGCTGCCATGCTGCAATAGGGCTCCACCTTTTCCTTCCGGACCACGTAGAGAGGTTTTAGGGAGGCTTCTTTCAGGAGGAGGAAGACTCAGAAACCAAGGGGTGAAAAACGACACAAGAGGAAGGGGGAAAACAAACAAAAAGAGGGGTGCAAGGAGGCCACAAGCAGGCGTTCCCGACCCGCAGCGCAAACCCTTTTCCAGCTCACCCCCTAAAAGCATCTTGCCCCAAGAGCATCGTGCAGCAAGGGCACGGGCGGGGGGTTTTGTGCCGTGCCGGGGTGGTGATTTTGGGCCCAGCCTGGCAGCGCTGCCCCGCTCAGGGGCATTTCCCAAGGAAAAAACCAGCTCTAGAGGCCCGAGGCGGCAGGCTAGACTAGCGCCACGAGTCCTCGCACTTCTTTTGGGGGCACCTTCTTCAGGATTGCGCTCATCCCCCCAGAGGAGAGGGGAAGGGACGAGGGCGATGCCTCGAATCGGACCTGGGGACAAGGTGATGGGGGAGAGGAAGGGTTACCTGCAAAGGAAGGGGGAGGAGGTGAATTAGAACACTATTTTTATACCATATTGAAAAAATACAAATTTTTATTGTTTTTTTTTCTTTTTCTTTTTTTTTCCTCCCTTGAAACCGAAATCACCACCCAGCACTTGCTCTACTCCTAAGTAGCCCCTACAGCAAAAGGTTACAGCACAAGCAGGCGGCGGGGGCAGCAGGTAAGCGAGTTAAAGGAGCGCCAGGCACCCGCGGCTCCCCCCCCCCCCCCCCAAAGAAATGAGCAAAAACAGCGTGCTAGATAAGAGTTAAGTACACCATTACATGTTAAATAGTTAATATTACCCTTCCAACAAGCCACAAATGCTAGAGAGAGAACTTCAGCACAGTCACTAGCCACAGCCCTACATTACTGCTTCAAAACAAAGAAAAAAGAAGAAAAAAAAGGGGGGGGAAAGGGGAGGAAAACCCTTTGCTTCATGCCCGTAATTAAGGTAAAAGGAAATTCTTTGTATATTTTTATTAAGGAAAATCATGCTAAAGCAAAACGGTACGAGTTCTTTTCTTTTTTTTTTTTCTCTCCGAAACAACAACAACAAAAAAATCGATTGTGCTTTATGGATGAGAGGATTGTAACCTTCCGACCCCCCTGCCTCAAAGCTTGGTGGCATCTCTAAAGGAAATAATATTAAAAAAAAAAACACTTCTGGGAAAAGGAAAGCGTCCCAGTCCGACATCCCAAACTCCGCTCGAGAGTTGCGCAGGGCGGGCGGATTCCCGTGCCCCGTGGCTGCACCACAAACGAAAATGATCTCGTCCAAAGCCCTCAGAACCCCCCCACCACCCCCCCAAAAAATACAGCAGGTAACGTTTCAACGTTCTGACTGGAAATCCGTCTTAGTTCAAACCTCCACCACCCAGATATCCGAGTTCAAGTATACCAGCATCCCAGGTAGGCATTTGCTACAGCGGCTGTTGTAGCGTGGCAACAACAACAACAAAAATCTCAGCTCGCTGAAAGACACCAGGAGAAATCAAACGTTTCGTACAGAGGCGTCCTGAAAGGAAGAAGAAACAAAAAAAAACCAACAAAACCAAACAAGCAGATTCACTTGCTTCCTCAATCGGTGCTTTTAGTCTTTTTTTTTTTTTTATTCATCTCATTTTTTTTTTCTAGATCATATTTTTTTTTTTTTTGTTAACTTTAAGAAATTTTAAATCCTGTTGTACACACACAAGCAGATGGCTACCAAGCTGGTGCAGAAGGGGAAAGGAAAATGAAATCAGTGCCGCTGGATTCGTGGACTACAGCCAATGGGCCAATCGTCGTGGATCTGAAGCTCTCAGCGAGGCTGATCCATCTGGTCAGAGAACCCTCCGAGGGGCCAGAGGTGTCTGCGAGGTGTTGAACCATACTCCAAGCAAGAGAAAAAGCAAAACCTGAAGCCGTTAAAGGGCAGCAGTTTCAAAACCTATGACAAAGTAAGAGTCGGGCTTCACATGTGCTCCAGCTAAATCAAAGCACTGCTTAGAGAGCATTGTTTGTGTGTTTTGTGTTTTTTTTTTTTTCCTCCCGAGAAGGGAACAGCTCGTAATCCAGACCAAGAAAGTGAGCAACATCCCGGTGAAGGCTTTCAAAAAGTCCCAAAAGCGAACAGACCAGTGGTTGTCAGTCCCTACAGTTCGGAAGGGCAGGCAGGAGTCCACGCAGAAAAACGGACTGAGAATCCAAGTCAAAATTCTTAAGCTCCAATGCTCTGAATAGCTCCATGCATTTGTGTTATTTACCTTTTTTGTTTGTTTTAAACGTGACTCCACACAAAATACGATCAGCAAGGTTGACCTGAAGGAGCACCTTTTGTTCTTCCACTGTCTGATCTACACGGTTAGCTTATTATCCCCCAGATTTTTTTTCCTTTGTTACTTTGAGAAAAAAAAACGCCGTTCCAGGTCAGCATCCAAGGTGGTGGCTTTGGAAACATCGATCAGAAAGCAAACGTCTCGGCTAACTCCCTACCTACCAGGGCAGCTGTCGTAGCTGACAGTTCAGTAGCACACAAGTTGACTTGGCCAAATGGAATCTGAATGCATGCATTCGGGCTGCATATTGCTACCAAAATGGAATGTGGGAATATGCGATGCACCTCGGGTTGAGAAACGACCAAGAAAAAAAAAAAATCAAGATCTAAAGGGTGATATATATATATATATATCAATGCTATTATTCATAAAAACCTTGTTTAGTAATAAAAAAAATTGCTTTGTTTAAATATGAATATTATAGTCTGCTTCTCATGGTTAGGAAATTAGAGTCTCTCTGAAAAGCAGGTTGCCTCTTCTACTACAACTCCATATCCTGAGCCTCATCTTCCGAGAAGTCGGACATGGAGCTCTCGGACGAGCTGTCCCCGGTGCCTTCTTCCTGTTCTTTTAGTGCTTCTTCTGTTGCATATTTCTGAATGTATTCTGCGTGCGACAGAAAAGAGAAGACGTTAGACAGCATATATTCAGCAGGGAGAGGGGTGGCTAAGCTAGGACTCGCAGCTGGCGGGGTTAGATGGCGTGCGTTACAGCACTTACTGCAGGATGGCCATATTTCTCTGAGCAAAGGCAGAACTGTCCGGCAACACGCTATGAAAACACCCAGAGACAATCAGAGATGGGCACGATCCTTCAAACCGCGCGGTCTCCGTGCTCCCACACCACTGGCACACAGGCACACACACAGCTAGAAACAACCCAAGTTCTCCTTCGTAGGGTTTTCTCACATTTACTGTAATAGGATTACGTTTACTGCCAAAGCAGAAGCTTCCACGGTGACCGAGAACAAACCTAAAACCCATCGAGGTGTCGATTATTATAGAGCTTTAAAAAAAATGATGATCTGAAAGTTTGAACCGATAGCACGGGACAGGAGTCACCGAAACCTACCTGAGAGGCTGAGGAGGAAGAGAAGAAGTCTCAGAACAAACCAGGTGTCCCCAGTTTGGGATGGGAGAGACCGTGCCTAAGTGGAGTTCAAGGAAAGATGGATAGAGAAAGAGCAGAAGGCTACTGTGGGAACAGGTTTCTTTAAGGGAATAGGTTTGTTTCAAGTGAAAACCCAAAGCACGCCCCCTTTTTTCTTCCTGGCTCCCGGAGCAGCCCTGCTGAGGCTCAAGGAGGGGCTGGTGTCCTCAGCACACGGGTTATCTCAGCAGAGAAGGCCTTCTTGCTACACGTCCACGCTGAAAAAGCAGCTTCAGAGCACAAAAAAAGTGAGGAATCATCCTGACAGCACCTGTTCCACCCTGCATTTCAGTAAGGAAACAAACGGGAGCTGTGCTTCCGATGCCTTTGGGGAATTTCAGCTGCAAACTCGTCTCCTTCCCAGGCACGAAGGTACTAAAACGCAAAGCCTCCCCCAAAGAGCGACATTAAAACACTGGAGCGAGGGGGAATTCCACCAGCCCTTCGTGCTCCAAGCTGGGTCCCTGCATGGAAATGCGTCACGTACCAGCCTAGCAGCCTTCCAAACGGTGAATTCCTTTATTTCTCCCCGGGAACAGAAGGGAATGAGGTGCCCGAGGACCTCCTCCGGGAGCACAGAAGTTTTTTTGTTCCATATCCCATTGGCAGGGGGATGCCCGGCAGAGCCGCAGGAGGACACACCTAGTACCTGTAAGTCCTAAAGCACAGGTTTCAAAGACGGAGCTTTTAAAAAGACTGCAGCAAGGCTGCTCTGGTCCTTTCAGCCCGCTGGAAGGGACAGCACTCGGCAAGAAATCTTTCACCGTTCCCCCCAGTTTCTGGAGCTGGCAGAGGGACACAGAGCTCAGGTGGTTCCTCCAGGCCCGGGAGGATGGGACGGGCAGAACCTGAAGACAAATCCTCACGGAGGGGTCTGCAGGATGGAGCAGCCGGTGGCCTCGGCAGGCAAGCTCTGCCCTGGGAAAGCTCCACGTGAGAGCTGGCTGGAAGGTGCTTCTGAGCCCAAAGAGCTTCAGCATCTCAGGCTAATGACGCCCGTAGCTTCAGTCCGAGATACATTAGTAACTTGCTCGCTCGGGCTGCAGAAGCTGCTGTTCCAATCTGTTTTACAAGAAGCTGTAAGAACTGAGGAAGTATTAAAGGCAGCTCTGTAAACACCAGGAAGCAGGGAGCACGCGAGGCCTCTCCGCGCACCGCAGAGACTCGGGGTGATGCCGGGCTCTTGGAGCACACAACGTGGACCGAAAGGCACCCTCGTCCTCCGTCCTCAGGTTCTGGTCACTGAAAATCTTCTCAGAAGGGGCTGGACTATGATATGACGGTGCTTGGGCTCTGCCTGATCACATCTCCTACCCGTAGCAGAGATCAGGGGCTGCAGAGGCTGGGGCAGGAGCCATCGGCCAAGAGAGATGGACGCCGCAACGCGCAATGGACGTGCAATCCAAAGGGAACCAAAGTTCCCTTGCTGCAAGACTTGGGATGTCCAGGATGACAAAGGTAACCTCTTCCTGGGAGCTTCAGGATCAGATTCACTCCACACTTACTCCAAACCCACCTAGGATGGCAGGACAGGGGGCAGAAGTGCTCCTTTGCTGCCTGCCTCGAGCGTTCTCCAGCCACTGATGATTTAGACACAGCAGCCACCATTTCTTACTGTTGGAAACTGCCTGAACCTAAATTGCTTCCGATAAAATCAGACTTAAAAAGCACGTCAAGTGTAAAATGCCATCTTCTGCCCAGGAAAACGACCAGGCCCCTGGGCTGGGCCTTTCTGCAGGTTTCATCTGAGAAAGGTCAAGCTTCCAGGGAGCTTTTGTGCCGAACACTGTGCTGAAGTTGGATCTTTGGTCTATTAAGGGAAGGACACCGAAACATCTAAATAATACTGACAAACTCTTCCGCAGAAGCCCCTTCAAATCCACAAAGAGAAGCCTTGATGTACCCATTCCTACCAGGGAAATTCCACCTGGATCCACCCGTTTTTAAACCCCGGGGCAAAAAGAACAAGCTGTGGTTATGCCCTGCGGCTGGTACGTGCCTGTGAGCTCTTCAAAACACCAGCACAGCTACGCTGGAACCTCAGAGCCAGCACACGCAGGATGGGAGAGCTGCTCCCAGAGGTGCCCTCCGCTCCCAGCACCAACGTCCAACCCGTCCCTCAGCGCCCTTTGACTGCTGCTACTCAGCACCCTGCCCTCCCCAGAGCAGCTTTCATGCTAGACCTACCAAAGAGAAGGCAAAAGGAAGACCCAAGGGAGTTAAGAGCTCAACAGAAGCTGATGTTGAGCCATTTTTGCCTGTACCAGCAGTAAGACGAGGCACCCTGATGAGGACTGTGGAAAAAAAAAAGGAGATCTTTAAGGAGGACGTGGGTCTGCGTCCATTTACTGCTTGATCAACATAAAGGCTCTACGGCTGAGCATCACATTTTCCAGCTTTGTGGCAGTAATATTAAATATTTACACATCCCATAATAAATCCTGATTTCTTTAGGGCTCACACCACGAAGCACGGCGGCTCCAAACCTCGTGCAGCATCTCTGAAGTCTACGCCTGTCTCCTCACTACCGCTCTGTGCGCTCAGAACTAAGAAACGAAGAAAAGCAGCAATCAATTACGTATCTTTCCCAGAGCAGGGAAGCTGTTAGAATCCAGTGCTTCAATTTTAACGTGTCCGAGGCTATTTTAAAAACATTACAACATGAGGAACGGCGACGTTTAGCTCTCTTCTGCTTGTCACGCAAGCCTGGGAAGAGACAGAGGCAGGACTCTCGGGTACAGGGAACACGAGGCGTGTTTCAGCTCCTTCAGGCTCCTTCCAGATCATCTTCACGGGCTGTGTCTGTCTGTTGGGATGGAAACGAGGGAGCAGGCTGCCCCGTTTAGCCTCCCGTAGGACATTCCTTGCGGCACCTGCTGCCGGCTACCATCAGCCTGATCGCTTTTTCCAGGGTGCTTTATGTTTGTTTTTTTTTCCCCCGGGTTCCTTAAAGCACAGAGGACACCCGAAGTATCCCTCATGCTCACCCTGGAGATTTTATGCGACAAACCACTTTGCCTGAAGCTTGTTCACATGACAAAAAAAAAAAAGGCGATGGGCTTGAGGACGCCGAACAGGCCAGCTCTGCAGGGTAGTTCCTATGATCTCGGCACGCAGCTGTCAGAGGAGCGGAGCAAAGCGTGCTGAATAACTCAGCACTTAAATCACGGCTTGGCTTGACCTCATTCGGAGTCCCACCCTCAAAAAAAAAAAAAATCCCACCCCGCAGTTGACGCAGGGTCATTTTGCAGCGGAACAAAACGACTCGAGGTTTAACCGCTCCGGCCTGACGTGGCAGACCTGATGAAAGGGCTCCGCCACCAAACCCCCCCCCGTCTCTCCGGGACGCCCGCGCTCCCTGAAGACGGGAGGGATGTTGCAATGCTGTTAGGAAAGCTGTTGCCCCATCTCAGCCGGGAAGATCGTGCTGCTGGGGGATGCCGTCCTTGCTGAGCAGGCCCTGCTCACCCTGCTGGCCGGGCTCCCGCAGACAAACAAGGCTCGTGGTTATTGAGGGACCACAAAAATACTCGGCCACGATCTCTATTCGAAACTTAGCTGAAGACCAAATGCAGACCAAAGGCTGTGCATTACCAGCTACCAGATTAAAACCGATTGTGGGGATCGAGGGATAAAAAGTCCAGGGCCTTTGCCACAGGCCCATTGCCTCTGCTCTTGTCTACGTGCAGCTGATTCAGGGGAAGGCCAAGCACCCGTATAAAGCGTAGTTTTTATTTTCTCTCATTTCTCAGGTTTCACACGCAAAATTAATTCAGTTTGTGTCTCGCTTCGCTTGCCAGGATAGTCCTTCTATCCTCAACCTCATCCAGAAGAGTCCTTAACGGGACCCTTCCCTGATCCCCAGGAGCTACTGGCTCTTCGTTTCCGACTCGTTTCGTTTGTCCTTCCACAGGCAGACACAGCAGCACCCTCCCAGGCTCTGCCAGGGCTCACCCATCCTCCCCAGTCACCGTTAACGCTTAGCCCAGGCTCCCCGAGCTGAGCTGGAAGCCTGTGACCACATCCTGCTCCCAGCGATCCCAGGAAAAGTCAGTCCCTTCCTCTTTGAAGGTCCCTTTGACACATCCAAACTTCAAGCCCCGCTCAGTCCTCAGAAATAACTCCAGTTCTTTCCCTTTTTCATCAGCAGAGGCATCTTCAAGACTGTCTACCCTTGTCACACCCTTCAAGCCATCACTAATTGGCCAGCAGCTTTCTTAAACAGCACCCCCTGAGCTGGGCAGGGCACCGACAAGCCTCATCTGGAGGAGGCAGCGAAGGATTACTTGGCATTTACTGAGAATTCCTGCTCTGTCACCGTACAGAAGCGCTTTCTGAGCTGATTCTCGATTCCTGCTCTCAGATATATTTCCACAGAACTGCTAACAGCACTTTTACTCACTAACAGGGGACTGGATGTTTCCATTTGAGCACCTTTCCTTGTCATTTTCTTCAGCGAAATGCCTTTTCTCCCTAGTTTTTTCCCCCCCATCTCCAGAAAACAACACCGAATCCTGCCCCGCTATGCTTACGGCCCTCCCTGCTTCGCATCCGCTAACGAGTTAAACCCCTGCCCACACCACGCAGACCGTCTTCGAGCAGTGTCACCCACCCCTTATTTCAGGCTGCTTTCCTTTACAGGGGCTGCTGTGACGGGAAGGAACGGGCACAAACCTGGTCTTGATGCCGTTACGAATAGACGCAACGTGCTCCGAATGCCCTTACCTTTAATTTTCTGTTTGTACTCTTCTGGTCGGTGGAGGTACATGGCTGCAGCGTCACCATTTAGAGGATCTATGGGGTTAGGATAGGCCAGCAGCTGGGGCAGGAACGATTCAAATATATTGGTGAGATCTGCAAGAGACGGACAGCCGTTCACATCCACGGACCCAGAGTTGGATTCATCACCCTGCAAGCACCGACACCGAACAGCGGCACGGAGCTGGGGCAATCAGGCCAAAAAACCTGGGCACGAGTTAAAAATAAAGAGGAAGGCATCGGGGAGGGAGCGCAGGCGGCTGGGGCTGCTGCTGGAGACGTGCTGCAACTCTTCGGCTAACGTCACCAGCTCCTCAACATCCCTACAGCGTGAAGACAGATAGCTGGGGGCTGAAGAAGAAGGTGAATTGGCTGGAACATCAGTGGAAGCGTGCTTAGCCCTGGCTTAAAATAAAAAGGAGAAAAACCAAGAGCAGCACGATTCCCCCCATCTCGCTGAATTCTCCCCGTTCTGCCTCCCTCTGTAAGCATCGTTACACGTGCTCCGCTACTCAACGGACTTACCTCGAGCACAAAACTCCTACGGGGGCCTTCGACGGTGACCGCATTAAGGGGAAGAGCAACCAACAAGCCCCCCCCCCCCCCCCGTGACCCAATTCACAGGATGCAAAGAGATCCCAGTCCCACCACAGTGCCACTTGGCATCTGTCCCCAAAGAATCCCCAGCAAACGTCCTTCTGGTGCTGGTGAGCGGCGGCGGATGCACGAAGCCCTCTTCCCACATCCCTCAGACAACAAGTGCATCACTCCTCCTCCTCCTCAGGGGCTTCGGAAGGGCTCTGCAA
>NW_023303228.1:0-15850 GCF_011077185.1 Oxyura jamaicensis
CCCCCCCCGTTTTTACTCATCTCTGCGGTTTTAGCAGGGACGTGGGGCTGGAGAGCAAGGAGAGGGGGCTGCTCTCTGCTTCAGGGGTTTTTAATGCTAATGAGAGGAGCATCCCTAACGAGGGGCATCCCCAGGCCCAGCGCACGCCCCCAGCGGCAGGCGGTTGATGCACCGTCCATCGGACACCGGACAGGCTTCTCCTCCTGGAGGAACCGTCCATCCAGAGGGGATTCGAGCTGGTGATCTGCGAGATGAAGAGCTCCCCCCCTGCCTCGTACGGTGTTATTTAGCGAGCCCCGGCGGTTTACCCGCTCCAGAAGCGGCGGCAGCAGCCGGGGAATCGCCTCCCTCGCCTCCAGCGGACGTCCGAGCGGCCGCGGGGCGCAGCCCGAGCCAACAGCCCAGGAAACAAGAGGCCAAGCAGGAGGCTGGATGCGAAGCCTCACGCTTCTGGCTCATCTGCTAAATTTAGCCCAGGCTGGTAATGACCTAAAAACGGTCGCTGGGGGTTTTTGTGACTCACGGGGCGGGCTGGTCAGCTCGGTCCAGGTCCTAGGAGGAGGATGCGCGCACCGCGGAGTCCTTACACGCCTCCTGGGCGGTTTGAGAAGGGAGGAACCCAACGATGAGTCAAACCTAAACCCTTTGGCTTTGAGGGAGCCCGCCGGTTCCGGCTTCTGATCCGCCCTCTGTCCTGCTGAGGAATGAAGGGGACAGAGCGGGGTTCACGTGCCTCAAGACTCGCTCCTTGCGCTGCCCGAGTCTGCAGGAGGCTGATGAGAGAGCTGCACGCGGAGTACCCCGAGGTGGCCTAATTGTGCCGAACTGCAGGTAGCAGGAAAGAAACCCGACTTTGGGAGCCACCGAGAGGCACAGAGGACAATGTGAGGACTCGCTGGCTGCTTGCCTGGCTGCCTGCTGAGGCTCTTAAAACGAGCAATGAAAACAAAAGCCCCGATGCAGCTCCTGACCCCGCCGACTGCGGCTACACCCCAGCCTCACTGCGCAGGAAGCTCTTGCAAAAAAGGAAACGACATCAGGTGCAATATTTGTGAGCACGGGACAAACGTTTGGCTCTAAGGAGGCAGAGAAATGGGAGCAGCCTCAAGGCAGCCTCTCACAACGTAAGCTGTTCTCAGACATCATCCCCACTTGGGCAACAGAATCCAAATAAAAGGCAGAGGAGGAAAAAAGCCTGGAAGGAGCCGAAGCCGCGTGTGCTAAGCGGAGGCACAAGGAGGGTTTGGGTGTCCTGAAGCACCCTTTGCTCAAATCACCTTGGCTAGAACCTGCACAGCCAAATAACCCAACTGAACACGCTCCTGGCTACGACGGAGCGGGCACAACCCCAAAAATCTTCACTTCACCCAGAATCCTTTTCCGACGCATCACGCTGAAGCGATGAAAGATTTCTCCTTTCGCAAAGGACGACATCTAAAAACAAAACCCAACGCGGGGCATTCCGAAAGGCCAAGTTTTTCGGCAAGTCCCTGCAGAGGTGAGTCAGGAGGGCGCACCCGAGGGCCCGCGCCAACGGACACGTGCCTGCAGGGACCGAGGGGAAGCAGCTCAGGGAGAGGAGCTCCCGCGTTCGGATCTGATCACTCCAAATCCTAGCAGGAGAACCTAATCCTCCGGCTTCACCGCCCGCCGAGAACGAAAGGCTCCTCTCCCAGCCCATCTACGCACCGAATCCGTAAAATTGAGCGAAGCACCGGAGGATGGGAGGTGGTTTAAGCGGCCGGTGGTCAATGAGCCTTGCGGGACTCGACGCCAAGTCCGCCGCAGCGGGCCAGCACGTTTGCTCACCTCTTTCAGAGCACGCGCGTCGGCGGCGTGCCTTCACTAGCAAAGGAACGCCTTCTCCTGGACGCGAAAGGGCTTCGCATCGTGAGAGCGTTACTGCTCACCATCTCACATTTACCATCTCTCTTTTTCCCCATTTGGCAAGAGGCGAATCTCGGAATCATCCCGAGGAAATTCGAGCGGTGACTGACGATTCAATTGGGGCTCGCAGCTCCAACACCTGGCCGAGGCCGTGGGGACGCGTTTCTTCTGCTTTGCACCTCTCACGGCCAGGGCTTGGAGATTCCCCTCGGCACAGGTAGCAGAGCACGGCCATTTACTGGTGGACTCTCCCCCTTCGTGGCCCGAACGGGGCAAGTCTTTAAACTCACCTTTTTTTTTTTTTTTTTTTTGGCAACCTTCTGGTCACGTTGCCAAACGAAACAGAAAGGAAATAGGGCAGAAACCGGGCAGTTAAAAAAAGGAAAAGGTTACGACTGAGTTTCTCAGCAGCTGCAAGTAAAGCAGAATCTGTTTTAATCCAAGATCGTCGCACAAAGCGTGCAAATTCAGTAGGGTCCCTGGTTTTTAAACCCTGAAGCAGGGCTAGCAGGCAGCTCTCTCGCACGGGGCAGCTACTCCTGTCAGGCAGGGACAGGGGGAGCTCGCACCTCCCCGCATACCTTCCCTTTGAAGGAACACAGGCTCCGGGACTGGGTTCCGAGGATCTGATTTCTGACAACCCAACTTCGGAGCCGTCCCCGCCCCGCGTCTCTCCAAGCCACGTTCTCCTTTTGGGATCTCAGCTCACCCCGATAACCGCGCAGATCCCTCCGTTAGGGCGCAGGTATTGAGTCACCCATAAACAAAGCGACGATGGTTTTAGCTTCCTTCTCGTCGCTGCTCCCCTCGTTTCGCAACGGGCGCGGCGGCAGGTTGAAAGCCTTAAGAGGTAAAGAAACCATAAAATAAGTGGGAGGTTCCCCCGGTAGCACCGAGGGGCAAGTCAGCCTAACCACGCTGAGTCACGCCACGGCTGGATTTGACATTTCCACAAGTGCTTCGCTCCTGGAAGGGCTGCTTCGGCCTTGTTTACCCTACAGGGGATTACGAAGCAAGGCCGCCCCCAGAACTTCCCCGGAAATCAGTCCACGACGTGTTCTGACCGCGAGCTTGAGACCTCCAAGAAGCACGGCGGTGCACCGCGGTAGTCGGCTGCCACGTCCCCTCGACACGGACACCTCTCGGTCTCGGCAGGAAAGCAGCCCGGTTATTGCAAGGTCCAGGGCTCGCACGGCTGCTACACGAAAGCAGCTCCCTGCACGCGGTCCCGTTCAGCCGTGGGGGGCTTTAAAGGTTCGAGGGGCAGGTCGGCGAGGCTGAATTCATGGTATCAGGCAGGAGAAAGACGTAACCGGTTTCATTGGGCTTCAGCGGAAAGGAGATGGTAAAAGAGAATCAGCTTCCACCAGCTTTGAAGTCTTCCAGCGATGAAGAAGCTCTCAGTGCAAGGAGCGAGCTTCTCTCTGCTCCTACCAAAGGGACCTTCTCCAAAGAAACGTTTGGGATCCTCCAGGACACGAGGTGTAGTCCTGCACCACATCCACCACCGACTCCACCCCACGGCCTGTTCCTCCAGGTCTCAAAAGCATCAGCTGCCTCCTGGTGCAGATCTCCCAAGGTTGAAACTGAGTTTTTTTTTTAAAAAAAGAAGCCAACAAACTCTCCCTAAAGTGCATTCCAAAGCCAAACCCGGTTCTGTTCGGAACAAAAAAGGTCTGCAAGCCCTTCACAGTCGGCTAAGCAAGACTCAAAGCGGCTTCACCTGCCCCTAAAACCAAGATGAGGCTCTTAAAGCACCTCCACAGCCGTGAGAAAATAAACCACAGCTCGGTAGCGCAGTTTTAAGACGCCATTTAGATCCAGAAACAACCTGGAAAGGCAAAGTTTTATTCCAGCCCTGAGCAGACACCTGGTTTTAGGTTCTTAGCTGGTTTTTCTGCCCCCAAAAAGCGGGTGTCTTACGGGACGCTCTCCCCAGCCCCAACGCTCGGCTTCGCAGCTCCAGCACGCGGCCGCCCCTGCCACCGTCGAGACAAAACAAAGCAAAGGGCCAAAAGACGCCGAAGCACTTCAGTTAATAATTCATCAATTGTTTCACCATCGCAGCTGCTCGTTTACCCCGCGGGAGGTTAAGCGGGGACACGGGAGCCTGCTTCAGCACCGCGTGCTTTGGTTTTTAGTACATAGAAAAAAGGTCGGATGTTTTCTTCTAGGCACCTTACTCAAGACCACGCCGACCCCGAGCGGTGTCCCACCGTGTCCCCAGAGCCACCGTGTCCCCCGAGCAGTGTCCCACCGTGTCCCCAGAGCCACCCCAGCTGTTTCGGATCTGGGCTGAGCAACACCAGAGCAGGCAGGTGAGAAATCCTCGCCTCCAAAGCAGCTTCATCGCAGGCTCCAAGCGAGGGATCCTCGATAAACACACAACAACCTAACCCTGCCGGGTTTTGGTCCCAATCTCAGACCTTCCAGGCTGCCAAAGCCTCTCCGTGCGGTGCAAACACGCTTAAGCTCACCTCCCCGTGTCACACCTCGCTCAGGAGCCCGCAGGCTGGGCACCGTCCTTCCTCCCTCTACATCCGCCCCGCGTCCTTCCCTCTTGCTCACCTCCGCTCCGGTACGATCCGTGGCGGCACAGCCGCGATAACGGGTCCGCAGACACCGCCCCGGCATTACGCTGACTTAAAACGTTCGTATTTAAGGGAGGGTGGCAAAAAAAAGAAGCCGGCTAGACCCAAACGGCACGGAGTATTTTAGATTAACCCACCCCGACGCTATCGGTACGATCTCAGGGAAAGGATTTTTCATTTCTAGCGGCATTTAGTCCAGGGAAAGCAGGCACCGACGAAACGTAATCATTTCTGGAGGGAAAGCACTCGACCCCCTGGGAACGACCGAGTGGCTTGACCGAAAACCCCTTCCCCACGCTGAATCCTCAGCATCTGGAAGCCTACAGCGGCCTCTGCACGTTCCTGCGTGACCTGCAGGCAGGCTGTACGGGAACGTTCTGTAATTTGCAGGTTAAAAGGGATTAAAGGCAACAAACAACACGAGTACCTCCAAAGCTGTCCACGCAGATACGCCCTCTACCTGCTCCGGAACGCAGGATGCCAGAAAAAATGAACCGTGAGTGGTTTTGGCTTCCCTTTGGCGGCGGAATCAGTTTGATCTAGAGAAGTTAAATGATTTGAGGCCAACAACAAAACCAACCTGAGTCCTGAGCCGGGGTCAGGATTTTTGCAGCGAACCCGTAACGGCTGCACGAGCCCAAGAGGCAGCGAAATTCTTCTCCAAGAGGCTGTAAATCCGCCCTCCGTGGCGGGCGGGTCGTCGTCAGGAAGTCTGAGGAACTGGAAGATGGTGGAGGACGAAGATGGGGACGGAACGCTTCGCTCTAGGTGGCCAAAGGGGCCGAGAGGGGACAGGAGGGGAAAGAACCTGAGCAGAGACGGCCTTAGCGACAAGCGGGTGTTTCTCTGCGGCAGCCCAAGAGAATTCAAAGGGCGTCAGCATCAAGGGACAAACAATTTTAAGCAGCCCAAGAAGGCAGAAAAAGAAACGGGAATTAGCGGGGGAAAAATATCTCGGTGAGGACGCCAGCAAGAAAACCGAGCAGACTTCCAGGGGACGCGGAGGGAGATCCAGGACTCGGGGCGCGTCCTCGCGGGGAGGGCGGCTCCCCGCTGGCATCCACGGGACCCGGCACAGGCGGATCCGACAAAGCCGTGCGACGCTGTGGTCACGCGAGCTCTGTTTGGGTGAGGAAACACCAAGGGCGCTGCTCTGCGGTCGTTATTCCGGAACCACGCGGGCAAAACCCACGGGGAAACGGAGGAGAGCTGAACGCAGGCAGCGAGCTCCTCCACGCGCACCCACCTGCGTAATTAATTCACAGCCGGTCTTAAAAATCGTTATTCAGCCCTCTCTCATCTTCGCAGGACAGCCAAGCAGAAAATTCAGACACCTCTCCCCTGCCGTCACGTCCCCTCTGGCTGAAGCAGGCGGTGAAACGCGGCTCGTGGGCTGGGAACCCCCCCGGAGCTCGGCTTTTTAACCGGGGGACGCTTTCCTACCTCAAGAGCAGCCCCATCCGGGTTTCTCCTGGCTGTGACTCCGGTTAAATCGCGGTTTAAGGAGGGCGCCGAGCACCAGGAGGTGCTGAGCGAGCCCTCACGGGGCTGGTTTCGGGTGGACGGCTCCTTTCCTGACAGCCCGCTGCCGGTCGGCCCCGGCCACTTGAAGAGAAATTAAGAGAAGAGATGAGGAGGGAAGTTTTTTAGGACTCTCATTTTAAGGACTTGGGTTTTGCTTGCAAAAGGGGGCGCGGGATGGGCGCCACAGAGAGGATCCTGCTCAAGAAGCAAAGAAACAAACAGAGCATTTGGGGTCCTGGATCCACGCCGCGAGATGTCCGTGAGGAGGGATGGACAAGAGCAGCTCCGCCTGCCCCCACGAGCACCCCACGGGCCCACGCCACGAGGCTGGGGAGCGGGCACAACGAAGCCGGAGCCTCCGAAGCACGAGCCCCGTGTGCCAGCCCGAGCCGGCGGCGCTCGGCACCCCGCGGGATTCAGTCTGCTGGCTCCCGGGTTAACCATCTCCTCGAGCTGCTCCGGAAAACAGGTAGGCAACGAGGTTAAGACGGCGATTAAGCGTGCACGGGAAGGAGTTCATTAATTCGCCACCTTCTAAAGGCACCCCAAAAATCAGAGCGTGCCCCCAGAGCAGGTGCACGGCGGCGCGGAGCGGAGCACGGACACCATCGCCCAACGGGAGCCGTTTTACTACAACCCTGCGTCCGCTTCGCGTTTTTTTAAGCTGTTCCTTCCCCCAAAAACAACCTCGGAGGTTTGATTGATCGGCAACCCCACGGCAGGACGAAGAGAGGACGAAGCGGGCGCACGGCCACGTTTTCGCAGCCCTAAAAGCGGCGAGACGATGCCCTGGAAGTCGGCATTTAGGCAACGGAGACTCCCGCCCCCCCTCGGCCCCCCGTCGGTTTGGTTTTGGCAGGACAAAGCGGGGGATCGAGGGTTCCCCCCACGGCAGGTCGCTCTGCACGCAGTGAGCCGGGTTTTATTTAGAAACCCCGAGCCGCGCCAGCGGTTCCGAGGGTGCCGGGGGCTCTCCAAGGCCCGAAACCGAACCGTGGGCACCTCTCCGGGCGTCCCGGAGGTTCCCCTCGTCCCCGGAGGACCTCACTGAAGAGGCACGAGGCTGGGAAATTTTACATCCCCCCCGAAAAAAACCACCCCAAGTTTTCTTCCAGAAGCGTCTCTCCTTCAAGGAGAAAAACAACGAGGGCCGCCGAGCCCTACCAAAACAAGACATTCCAGCGCGCAACGCTCTGCTCCTGGGGACAGGCCAAAGAGAACAAAGGCACGTGACGGCCCCGTTGCTCAACGCGCCCTTGGAAGGCGTTCAAGGCGGCCGATAAGCGCGCCCGGTCCGACAGCCGGATGGAGGAATTTCAGCCCAAAACGTAAACCCCGTCCTACCCTCGGCCGATCTCCGCCGAGCGAACGCTCCGCGGGTGAACTCGGCAGCTTTGTGCTTTTATTCCTCGGGACGAGGCGAAAATTAGCGGGGGGACAACGCTCGACGGCTCCACGACCCCGGAAACGGGTGGGAACGGGGAGATTCCCGGGGATCCGGGCACTATTTCGAGTTCCTTTCATGCCCCGAGCAGGGCGACGCTTCCTTTTTCCTCCCCCCTCTCTCACCGCCAGCCCCGCCGCTTAAAAATAGAGCCGGGAGCCTCTACCCACAAAAGGAGGAAAATAAATCAGCGCCAAATCAACCTCCCGGCCGGGGGGAGGCTGCGGGGAGCTCAGCGATAAAAGCCCCGGCTCCGGGTTGGCCATCGGGGGGGCCGGGGAGCTCAGGGAGCCCCCCCCGGGTGCACCCCCCCGGGGATGGGGTGAAGGCCTCGGGGCCAAGGCTCCCCATCAGCTGGCGGCTCGCTCCGCCCCGGCCGTGGTTTCCGGGTAGTAACAGAGCAGCCAATCCGCGGAGTTGCGAGCTCTGCCCGAGGCCTCTCGCCTGTTAAAAAAAAAAAAATAACAACCCAACCACACGGTTCCGAGGCCGAAGGCTCGCCCCAAAAAGCTTGGGGTTTTTTTTTTGGGGGGGGGAACCTGGGGGGATCCCCCTCCCGGAGCCTAAGGTTGGGGGCTCCGCAAAGAGGCACCCGGTGGGATGCCCCCGAGGAGGCGGCCGGCGGATCCCCAAATGTTTTGGGGCACGGGGACGCCCCGTAAGGCGTCCGGAAGGGTTTGGGGTCATCCGGAAAAGTTTGGGTGACCGTAACGGGGGCTGAAGCCCCCCCCCCCCCCCCCCCCCCCCCAGGGACACGGGGACGGCGGCAGCAGGCCCGTCCCCGGCGTGAGCTGGAGCAGGGGAGAAACAATGAGTGACTCAGAGTTTCAGCACATCGGCGCCCAGGCGGTTATTAAAGATCAGCAGGAGACACGAAAGGCGAGCGCGCGGCTCCCCCCTCGCTGGAAATCCACGGGGGGAGCCCGAGCAACCTCCCTCTCCCCTTCCCCGTTCACAAAGGGGCGTCCACAAAAGGCCCCGGCCGTGTCAGGATTGAAAACGGAGGGGGAGGCAAAAAAAAAAAAAACCCCCCCCCCGGCCCCCACACCCGGGGGGGGGGGGGGGGGGGGGTGTTTTCCGCGGGGGGCCCCCCCCCCCCCCCCCCTCGAAAGGGGGCCCTAAAACCACGCCGTTATGAGCAGGAAGGCAAAAAGAGGCCGAAAAGGGACAAACGTCAGGAAAATGGCAGCAAAAAGGGGATAAAAGCGACGCAACAACAAAACCCTCCGAGCCCCCCGGGAGGAGCGGCCTCCCCGTACATTCCTTCGGACGTCGCCGCTGCTTCGGCGCCCACCAAAAGGCACCGGGGGGACGAGGGGGGGGGGGAGGGCAGACCCTGATTTCGGGTGGGTTTTCCCGGCAGGAAGGGATTTCAGAGCTCGGGGAGCGAAAACGCCCGGGCCTGGCGAGCCAAACAAACAAAAAAAAAAAAGGCTGGGGAAGGAGGGAGGGAGGAGCGGCGTGCAGTCATCTGACACACGCACAACTTCCCAAGTTTGTCGGGCGCAGGACGCCGGGCGCTCTACACCCCGCGACACCGGGGGCAAGGGGGGGGTTCCGGGGTGACGGCGAGAGGGGAGAGCCCCCCCCTCGGGTTTCTTTTGGCAGAGAGAGAGAGAGAGGAGCCGGTGCCGGGGAGGGACGTCGGACGTTCGGGGCTCAACACCTACCAGCGCGCGGCCCCGGAGCCTCTGGAAATAAGAGAGGGAGAGGAGAGGCTGGAGGAAAGCGGCTCTTTGTCTCCTAAAAACCGCTGCGACGAGACGCCGGCTCCTGAACGAACAAGAGGATAAAAAAAAAAAAAAGAGCAGGGGGAGGGGAAAGGAGAGCGGCAGCAGCTCAGGTTGGGCCTCTCCAGCCCAGAGCTCTCCTCGCGCTGTCCCTACCCAATATGTCTTTATTTTTTGCCCCCCCCCCTTTTCCACCACCAAACAGCTGGAATCGCCGACCCTCCTCCCAGGCAGCGATTCGCGGTGGCCGTGTGCGCGTGTAACTTTAAACCCCCGGATAAAAATAGCTCGGATTCAACCGTGCTCGCCAGTCGCTTCCTATTTGCTCGAAAAAAAAAAAAGAAAAAGAAAAAGAAAACAGCAAGAAGCACCACCAAAACACACCGAGAGGAGCAGCACAAGTTTCCCCTTCGATAAGCCGCCCCGGACGGCGGCGCTCTTCCCTTCCCTCACCCCCACACCAAAAAAACAACCCCCCAAATCCTCCCAAGTTGGTTTAGGTCTCCGGGAACTCAGCCAGACCTCGAGCCCTCGGAGGCAGAAGCCTCGGGTCCTGCTGGGGGAGGTCCGGGGACGTTTCGGGTGCTGTTGTCACCCGCGCTTCCCCCCCCCCCCGTTCTCGGCGCACGCCTTGTAAACAAAACCCACGAATAAAGCGATCCCATAACCAAAATCCCGATATTTCCAATCCCACGCTCCGGAGAGAGGCAGGGAAAAGGATTTGCCCCCCCCCGCGAAGGGGCAAGAATGAGAAAAGAGAGAAAAAAACAAGGAAAAAAAATATATATAAACACCCCCCCCCGGGGGGGGGGGGGGGGGGGGGGGGGACCTACCCTAACCTGGCGTGTTACATAAACGGGACCTCCTCGAGACGGGGCCCGGCCCCAAAAAGCCCTTTGGCCACCCGGTGCCGAGGGTTTGCTGCAAGCCAACCCCCCCCCCGATAAAAAATAACTTAAAGCCCTAAAGCTGGCAGCTTCACGAAGGGCAGGGTGCAGTCGCGGGGGGGATAATAATCCCCAAAAAGACCCCAAAAAGGTTTTTTAGGGGGTGGGGGCACCTCGTAGAGGGCAGGCAGGGTACTGGGGTTAATGGGGAGGGGGCTGGGGGGGGCACCCTTAGGGCTGGGGGGGGGGGTTGCTGGCTGTGAGGCCAAAAAGGGAGAAAATTTCCCCAGAATAAGGAAATGGGGGGGGTTATATGAGGGTGAGGCCTTCCCCTGGATACAGGGGGGGTTCAGGCTATGGGGGGGGGGGCACGTTCAGCACTGCTGTGGGGCGAGGCCTGGGCCCAGCCTCACAAAAGGGGGGGGGGGGGGCAATAGCGGGGGCGCTGACAGGCCGCCCGGAGCCCCGGGGGCGGCGGCGGCCACCACCATGTCGTCCCCCAGCCCGGGCAAGAGGCGGATGGACACCGACGTGGTCAAGCTGTATCCTTGCTGCCTCCTCGGATGGGGGGCGGGGGGGAGGCTGGGCCTGTACCGGGGCTCCGGGCGGCCTGTCAGCGCCGCCGCTACCGGTGAGGGAGAAAGATGAGGGACGGCCGGGACCGAAAGGAGCCTGGAAGGGGTGGAGGGGGGGGACGTCTAGCTGTGACGAACCGGGGCCGGGACCCCTCGAGAGGGGCTGGGGCCGGGGTCGCGGCCGCCGCCGCCGCCCTCCTGTGGTGCCGCCGCCGCCGCCGCCTCAGCGCCGCTCCGGTCGCCTCTGCCGGAGCCTCTCTCTGGCCCCCTGACGTCACCCGCAGTGACCTCACCGCCCCGCGGAGCTGCTATTGGGCGAGAGGCGAGGCCCCGCCCAGCGCGCGGGGGGTGTTGGGAGGTGTAGTTCGGGGAGGGGGGAGTTGTAGGCCCGGGGGATGGGAGGGGGGGGGGGGAAGAGCCGCGGGTTCGAGACCCCGGTGGGGATAAAAGGGGGGTGATTTGGGGGTTGGGGGGGGGGGGGGGTAATCCGGGGGGGGGTTTCCCCCCAAAATTCAGCCGTGTTACAGCCCGCGAGAGCACCGTGGGGCTGCTTGTGCTCCCCCAGCACTCCACAGGGCCTCAGGTGGCCCCGCGTATGGCACCCCCGTCACCCTCCGGCACCCCAAAAATTTATGGGGTCGCAATTAGGAACACGCCAAACGGCCACAGCGTCGCCAGGCGAGGCCACGCCGCGGGATTTTCGGACGTCCCGCAGCTGAGGCACCTAGCCCTGCCTCAGTTTACCCAACCCGATGGGGCAGAGGAGGCACCCGAAGGTGACAGCGGGTGCCAGGAGGGTGACATTACGAGATGTCCTTGGGGCTGGCGTGGCACCCCCACGCCCCCGGGGGCGGACATCCCGCATTCCTGACCCCGGCATCACCAAAAATTCACCCAGCGTCACCTCCCCGTGCCCGCGATGAGCCAGCAGCGCCCGTGCACGGGGAGGAAACGTAGGCAGGGAACCCCGTAAGGTCCCCACCCTATAGGAGCCGGGGGGGGTGTTTTCCTCAATTTAACGCCCCGACGTCCCCCTGAGCAGCGCCTCCGTCACGGGGCAGGATGGAACCCACCCCCGAGGGGTCGGATTCACATCCTGGGTGAGCTAAACCAGGAGGAATCCGGGAGGAAAAAAAACAGCTCCGGGGGCAGCGGTAAGGATGTGGGGTTGTGGGGTCCCCGTTTCCCCCGGCTTCGGTGCTCTTTGGTCAGATCCAGGCAGGAAAACGGGGAAAAAGCAGGGATTTCTCTTTGTTTCCTTGAATAAAACGGGGTGACGGGGACCATGATGGCATCCCGACCCTTTCGGGAGATCCCTGTGGGTGAGGACACAGCGGGGCTGGGGACCCTCCGAGTCCCCACCTGCCTAAAAACGGGGGGCTGAGCCCGGCCGGGGGGGGGAAGCAGGGATCGTGGCATCAGGTCCGGGGCCCCACTGTGACACTGCCCCATGCTTTGTGGGGTGGGCGAGGTGAAAAAAGGAACTGGGGAGCCCCCTGAGACAAAAAAAAAAAATGCATTTTGTGATCTATGGGGTGAAGGAAAAGGAAGCACCCGCGCTCGAGCCCCAGGTGTCCCCCAGCTCTGCTCTGAGGCATCCCGACCCCTAAAATAGGGTCAAGGGAGAGCTTTTGCTCTGAAATATGGGAATGTGATGTCCCCGTGCCTTCCCTCAGCATCTCCCACCTTTTTGGCTATTTCAGCCTCCCCCGAGCTCCATGCCGGGCGATTTATCACGGCAGGGCAGACGAGGGGGCCGCTATCTGCTCCCAGCAGCTCGGGCACACCCAGCTCCTTCCACGGAGCCCGGCTCCCTCGCCGGCCCGGAGCTCGCCCTGTCCCAGAGGAAGAAGGGCGACGGGAGCCGTAAGAAAAAAAAAACAACCACGTGAAATGTTTATTCCCAGCTGGCATCACCTCCCCGTCCCAGCTGGACAGAAGTTCACCCCCAGCAGGTGACCGCGGCCCCCAGACGGAGCTGTCGAAGCCCTCGGGGGCTACAGCAGCAACTGGCGAAGGCAGGGGGGGCTTCGAGGAAGGCAGCTGGGGACACGGGGGGGGGTCCCCAGAGGCTGTTTGGGGGCTGGGTTTGGCACTGGGGCAGCCCGTGGGCTTTCTCAGCACATGCTTGAGGCCTCCCCGGCGGATCTGTGCCGGGGCGAGGCGCTGCCCGGTGCCATCAGCGAAGGCTCCGTGCGGTTCCCCCCCCCGTCCCCGGAGGCAGAGGCGGGTTCAGGAGGGATTGGCGCTCTCCCACTGGCGGAAAATGCGGAACACCTTGCAGGATTTCACCGAGAGGCTCTGCGGGAGAAAAGGGAGAGCAAAGCGAGAAGAGGTGAAAGCTCCGAGGAGGGATCTGCGACCGCGGAAGCCGCAGCCAAGAAAAAAAAAAAAAAAAAAAAGTCAGCTGAGATCCCCCGAACCGGGACGCCTGCGAGCATCTCGTCGTGTCGTGAGCGCGATTTCCCAGCAGGAAAATCACGGGGGAAAAGCCCTTTGGGGGGGGGCTGCAACTCGTCGGAAGAGCCCGCGGGACGCGTCGGGAGCTCTCCGGGGGGGAGACGAAGTGGAACTGGATCTGGGGCGGCGCTGAGGCGGGCTGGGAGGTAGAGCAGCCCCCCAAACAGAGCCGGTCACAGCACGTGGCGAGCGGATGAGACCTGGCGGGGAGGCCGTCAGAGCAGCCAGAGGGGAAACAGGCTCCCAAGACACGTGCTGGGGCTGCGTTTAGCTCCAATAAAGCTCCTCTGCCCCAAACCCTGCCCGTAGGCTTTCAGCCCTGGGGAAAGCAGCAGCAAGCAGGGCTCGGGTGCTCAGGATCGGGGCTGGGAACCCTGCAGGCTCACCACAGGCTCCGTCTCGGGCACTCTGTCACATTTTCGGATGGCCAGGAGCACGTTCAGGACCACCTGCCAGCCCGGCTCCGCCTTTGGGGGCTCCTTCTGCGCCTGGGCTGCGGAGTCCTCCGGGGCCTCCGCGCCCTCCACCGCGTTGACCCAGGGGCACCAGTCGCGATGCTGCGAGCCGGGGTCGAAGAAACTCCTCGAAGAAGTGTCCTGGGCAGGAGGGGAAGAGGGCAGCGAGGATATCAGCGACAGGAGAGTTTCAAACAGCCTCCAGCGACGCGCTAAAACCCTCTCCGTGCCCAAATACCGGCCCGGAGCTGGCCTGGAGCTTCATCTCCCCTCAGCCTCCTGCTCCACCCGGCCCCCGTGGCGCTCACCGAGCTGCTGGAAGAGCAGAGCCGTGCCCGCTTGGCCCTGCGGACGGGGCTGGACGGCACGTCCACCGTTTCCCCCTGCCCCATGCTGCGGGTGACGGGGCGGCTCCTCGGCGTGGGGCTGGCCGCCTCCAATTCGCCTCGTTCCACGGGGCTGGGGGTGTCCCAAGCCCGCGGGCGAGAGACCGCCGGGGCCGGGCTCTTCTCCTGCTGCCGGAGGGGAAAGGACAAGAATTAACAGAGCTCCAAGCCCAGGCACTGGGGGAACCCCATCCCAGGAAGGAATTCTGCCGAAAAGGAGCTGGGGGACAAGCTGAAGGCGAGCTAGCGACGTGCTCCTGCTGGTGGTGTCCCTGCTGGCGGGCAAAGCATCGCCAGCAGGGCTCGGGAGGTGATTTTGGCCCCCTGCTCAGCCCCAGTGAGGCTGCGCCTGGGGAACTGAGTCCAGTTCTGGGCTCCCCAGCACGAGAAGGACGCGGACGGAGTGGGGAGAGCTCGGCAAAGGACAACGGGAACGATGAAGAGATTGGAGCGTCTCTGAAACCTGGAGCCCAGGAGGTTCCCGCTGAGCACCCGAAGCGTTTGTGGGCTGGGTGGGTGCCGGAGCCCTGGCACAGGTACCCAGAGGTTGTGGGGTCCCCTCCTTGGAGAGCTTCTTGGATGTGGGGCCGGGCACCAGCTGGGGGTGGCCCTGCTGGAGCAGGGTGGCCCCAGATGGACCCAGGGACCCCTTCCCACCCTCAACCATGCTCTGGTTCTGTGAGTCCTCGTGCCGCCAGCACTGAAGGGGACAGGGAGGCGCTGCCCAGCTCCGACGAGAGACCAAAACCCCGGCAGGAGCTGTGCCAGCACGGCTACCACCCACGGCACCAAGAAGATCCCCTTTTGGGGGTAGCAGACACCCCAACTACTTCACCCTCGAGCCCTGCGTGCCCCCCCGCAAGCAGACATCCCGAGGCTGCTGAGCACCGCGCCGTACCTGCTCGGAGCCCGGAGGAAAAGCGTCTTGGCTCCGCGTCAGCATCCTGCGCGGAGACGTGGGCACGGGCGGGCAGCGCTCGGCGGGTGCCCCGCACGAATCCAGCTCCGGGCCCCCGGGTTCGAGCTGGTGGAAGCCCCACAGCCCCACCTTCCTCATGCAGCGCGAGCAGGTGATCACCGAGAGGAGCGCGGAGCCGGACAGGGCGCTGCGGGGACGGAAGGTTAGGGTGAGCCTGGGGCCTTCCCCCAAAACCGCAGCTTTTCAGAACGGGTGTCTGGGAAGGGGGCACACAGCCGGCACCCCTCAGCCGAGGGGCAGCGAGGGGTTGAGTAGCCCAGTGTGCCGAGAAGGACGTGAACCCCCCCCCCCCACACACCCCCTCGGATCTCACTGATTTCAATTCTCCTTTACGTTTTGGTTTGCCACGGAGCAGCAGCACGCTCGGCTTATCCGCTGAGCGCCCGAAGCCGTCGCCAGCCCCAGCCCCCGACAGCCCAGCTCTGCTCTTCCCGGCTTCTCCAGCCTGCTCTGGGAGAGCAAAAAACGCCCTGGGCACGAGCAGCGCGGCTGTTCCGCTCACGTCACGCGCTTTGGGAAGCACAAAAAGGCCACCAACCTCCCCTCCCTCCCTGCGGGCCCGACGTGCCACCAAGGGCTCGTCGAGTCTGATGTGCCAGGGGCTGCCTTCGGCATCGAAGGGCAAAGCGACAGCTCGGATTTGTTGCTTCTGGCCCTTCTCCACCTCGGGCAGAGCTCGCTTGGAAATCAGGCGGCTTCGCCCCGGGGCCGGGCACGCACTCACCCGCAGGTCCAGCCGCACAGCGCCAGGACGCAGGCGGAAACGTGCACCGGCAGGGCCTCCGAGGTGAACTTCATCGGCGGCTTCTCCCCTTCTGCCTTGTGCTCCAGCTCCTCCCTGATCAGCTGGAGGAGCAAGGTGATCTTCCCCTCCGTCCGGGACTGGGGGGGGGGGGACACACACAGAGAAAAGCTGGTGGTCAGAGGCAGCG
>NW_023303229.1:0-16031 GCF_011077185.1 Oxyura jamaicensis
CCCCCCCCCCCCCCCCCGAGAGCTGGGCTGTACCCCCGGGGGGCACGGTTGGCTCTGAAAGGCACAGCAGGGTGTTCAAAGGACAGCTGGGTACCCCCAAACAGCCCCAAATGCCCTCAAAACAGACACAAACACTCCAAAAACAGCCCCAAACACCCCCAAGACAGACACAAACACCCCCAAAACAGACACAAACACCCCAAAACAGCCTCGATGCCCCCCAAACAGTTTAAAACACCCCCAAAATAGCCCCACATGTACCCCAAAACAACCCTGATGCCCCCAAAACAGACATAAACACCTCCAAAATAGCCCCAAACGCCCCCTAAACAGCCACAAACACCCCAAAAACAGACACAAACACTCCAAAAACAGACAAAAATGCACCCAAAACGACACCAGCCCCACCCCCCCAAATAAAAACAAACAAACAAAATCTTCCCAAACTAGCCACAGATGCCCCCAAACTAGAGAGAAGTGCTGCTGAAACAGACATGAACATTCCCAAAGCACACAAATACCCCTGAAACAGGCACAAATGACCCCAAAACATCCACAAACATCCCCAAAATACACAAGCTTCCCCAAAACATGCACATAGAGCCGTGGGGGGGGGGGCGGCGGAACTGACACAAATGCTCCCAAAAGACACACAAACAGCCCAAAAACACGTGCACACATACCCCTGAAGTGCACATGGACATCCCAAAACAGACACAAACACCCCCAAAACAAACCAGAGCATCCTTAAAACATACAGGAGCATCCCCAAAACACACAGAAACCCCTAAATATGCTCATAGACTGCAAACCAATTCACCCCCCAAAATGTACATGAACAGCCCCAAAACACTTAATAACATCCCTGAAAGACACACAGAAATGTCCAAAACACACATGGACACCCCAAAATGGACACAGCCCCCCAAAAAAACAAGAACACCCCTAAAACATGCACACACATCACAGAACAGACACAAACAGCCCCAAAACAGACACAAGCGCCCCTAAAACAGACATGAACACCCCCAAAACAGATGCAAACAGCCCCAAAAGAGACATGAGCTCCCCTAAAACAGACACAAACTCCCCCAAAACACACACACGCACCCCTAAAACAGACACAAGAACCCCCAAAACAGATACAGGCACCCCCAGAACAGACATGAGCACCCCAAAAACTGCCACAAACTCCCCTAAAACAGACAGGAACTTCCCCAAAACACACACGGGCACCCCCAGAACAGACACAAACATCCCCAAACACCCACAACCCCCCCAAACCAGCTGCCTACAGCCCCAAAACATCCCCCCCCCCCCCGAAACCACCCCACGTACAGCCCCCAACACACGGCCTGTGCATAGGCCCCGACCATATAAAAAACCCTAAATCCAGTATGGGGGCTCTGTTTTATACACATTTATAGGGGCTATACACGGACACGTATATGGGGGGGGTCACCCGAGCCCCCCCGAGCACGGCAGCTGCTGGGCTTGGGCCCCAAACCAGCCTGACCAGTTTGGGGCCTGTGGTGGGCTGGGACGGGATTGGGATCGGGATCGGGTTGCCGCAGGGCCTGGCGGCGGCCGCTCACTGGGTGGAGGTGGGTGAAGAGAGGTCGGTGGCTCCTCGTTTTGGGGGGTGAGACCCCAGGGAAGAGCCGGGGGGGGGGTCCTTGGGGAGCAGGGGGGAGGTGTGGGGGGAGCTGGTGACACTGACATGGGGCTGAGCTTGGTGTTGGGATGGGGATTGGGATGGGGTTGGGCTGACGGTGGATGTGGCACCAAGGGATGGTCCCAGAGAAAGGAGGGACCCCCGAATGGTCCCCCAAAGGCCAGGATGGTCCCCAAGACATGGGATGGTCCCCAAAAGCCTGAGTTGGTCCCCATGACGTGGGATGGTCCCCAAGAGCCTGGGACAGTCCCCAAGAAGTGGGATTGTCCCCAAGAACTTGGGGTGGTCCCCAAGAGCCCAGGATGGTCCCCAAGGAGGGGAGGTACCTTGGGTGGTCCCCAGGAGCCTGGCGTGGTCCCCAAGAGCTGGGGTGGTCCCTAAGGGCCCGAGATGGTTCCTAAAGACCTGGGATGGTCCCCAAGGACCTGGGTTGGTTCTCAGGCAGGAAGGTGCCTGGGATGGTCCCCAGTAACTGGGCTCTTTCTGAAGACCCCAGGAGAGTCCCCAAGATCCCAGCTGGTCTCTGAGCAGGGAGGCATCCTGGGATTGTCACCCAAGACCTGGGACTGTCCCCAAGAAGGGAAACTCCCTGGGATGTTCCCCAAGACCTAAAATGGGCCCCAAGAGCCTGGGATAGTTCCCAAGAGTCCCCAAGCAGTGAGACACCCCGGATGGTCCCCAGGTGCCGGGATGATCCCATAGGAGCCCAGGATGATCCCAAAGAGCCCTGGATGGTCCCTAAGCAGGGTGACAACCCAGATGGTCCCCCTGTACAAGGATGGTCCCAAAGGACCCAGGAAGGTCCCATCACCAAACCAAGGCCAAGCTTTTGCCACATTCCCCATGCCCCCAAGCAGCTCCGTGCCGCAGGCACCACCCCAGAAAATGGCTCCGACACCCAAAAACCTGCGGGGTGCTGCCATGGGTAAAGTGTGGGTGCACAAAACCATGGCAGACCGGGCACATAGGGCTGGCTGGGCGGCAAACCCCATCCACGGAAGGGACCCGTGCCCTCCTGAGCACGGTGCAGGACCCCCTGGCGCCGAGCTCTTTCCTCTCCCCGGCACCGTCAATATTTCGGCTCCACCGGGGTCCGGCCGAAATTTCTTCAAGGCCTCACCCAACATGAGCCGAGCAGAGCAAATGGCCCTGTTTAAAAATTTACACCACCTCGCTTTGTTCCTAACCCGAATATTTGATGCGGGCGGACGCGGAGGAGCCTCCGGAAAGGCGGCGGGGGCCGGGCAGAGCCGCCCCGCTGGCGCTGAGGCCGGCGGCGCTCGGGGCCGGGGCTCGGCCGGGGCCGGGTTTCTTTCCAAGGCTCCTCTCCGGGCTCAGATGGGGATGGAAATGATAATGCAATATTGATGCGGCGGGATGCGGGAGCGCAACCCGAGTACATTAGCCGCGCAGCCCTCCCCGCTACGTTTTTATGGCTGCGGCGAGGCCGGGGCTGGCAAAACCCCCTGAGAGCCCAGCTTGGAAATGGGGTTGGACCTGGGGGGGGGGGGGGGGGGAATAAGGGGGAGAAAAAGGTTGGGGATAGGGGAGATTGTCAAGGGAGTTGGTTATTTTGTTACTCTACCCCTCAGATGTAATGTGAGGGGATCAGCTTCTTACCCTGGTGGGTTGGAGTTGGACCCCCCCCCTCCTCCCCCCTCCCGGCTTTGTGCCCCACTCTTTGGGGTGGGTGAGGAGCTTGGGGCAAAGCTGCTGGGCTCAGGTTCCCCCAGGTTGGTTCCCAAGACATGGGACGAGAGCCTAGGGTGGTCCCAAAGAGCCTGGGATGGTCCACAAGATGTGGGATGGTCCCCAAGGACGGGAGGTACCTTGGGTGGTCCCCAGGAGCCTGTTGCGGTCCCCAGGAGCTGGGGTGGTCCCTAAGAGCCTGAGATGGCTCCCAGAGAAAATAAGGGCACAGAAGAGGAGGAAAAATCTCCCTTTGGGAAAAGGAGCTGCAAACCAAGGAGTACGGGGAGAGGAAGGGCCCCTGGCTGCAAACGTGGGGCAGGACCACCGACTACAGGGCGAAGGGCGATGTTTGCCAGCACGGCGCTGGGAGGGGGCTCCCCAGGACTGCTCCTGCTCACCCAGGACGCGGCAGGGATGCTGCTGAGGGTAGCAGCAGCTGCTCTCGCCCCTGCCTGGGTCCCTCCTGGGCGAGAACCATTCCTCCACGCGGCCGTGGCTCCAGCCGTGCCGTGCTCGTGCTCCAGCCGGACGCGTTCGTTTACCGGGCCCCGGCCTTCTGCCTCGCACCGGCACCTCAAGCGCTGGCCCAAATCGGCGTTCGGGGCCTGGATGGAGCCAGACCCTTCCCCAAACCCATCTCTGTCCCTCCCTGAGGGGTTCAGGCGGTGCGGGGGGGCTCAGCACCGTTGCAGGGGGGCCGGGCGCAGCCGGAGCATCATGCATTAGTAATGGCCACCGATCCGACCCGCGGCGCTGACGGCATTTCTTCCAGCCGGGGGAACAATTCGGGCCGTAACCGGAGCCGGCGCGGGGCAGGCAGAGAGGGCTCAGGTGTCCCCCGCGGCCCTTGGGGTCACCTGTCTCGGTGCCTGCTCCGAGCTGCACGACCCCATCCCCGGGTCAGTGGCCGGGGCCAGGCTGCAGCGCTGGCAGCTCTTGGGGGGGGGCATCCGGATGGGGCTGGGGTCCTTCGGGCACCGGCAGATCCAGCCTGGAAGGGGGGACAGGGAGTGGTTTTGGTTCCCCCCTGGGGCTTCGGGGTCCCAGCCACCCGCTGGGACATGGGGACAAAAGGTGGAGGGGGGAGGGCATCCCGCTCACCCCCCGGAGCAGCCTTGGGACCAAAGTCCTGAGCATCACCGGGCTGTCCCCGTGTCACAGGGGTTGTGCAGGCACCCGGAGCCCCATGAGGATGGCACCCGCCGAGCTGCAGGGCTGGCAGCCAGGTCCCACGGGGAAAGCACCCAAAGCCCCGTGAGATGGCACCCAGAACCTTTCAGGGGTGGCACCCAGAGCCCTGTGGGGAAGGCACCCAAAGCCCCATGGGGAAGACACCCAGTGCCTCAAGGGGCTGGCACCCAAAGCTCTGTGGAGAAGGCACCCAGAGATTGTGGGGGAAGGCACCCAGAGACGTTCAGGGGTGGCACCCAAAGCTCCGTGGAGGCAGCACCTAGAATCCCTGGGGGAAAAACCCCAAAGTCCCATGGAGCCGGCACCCAGAGCCTGATGGAGGAGGCACCCATGCCTACACAGAAGGCACCCAGAACCTTTCAGGTCTGGCACTCAAAGCCCCGTGAGATGGCACCTAAAAGCCCCGTGAGATGGCACCTGTCCCCCCATGGGGAGGACACCCGAAGTCCCACGGGGATGGCACCCCCAGCCCCATGGGCACCCATGCTCAGTGCCCTGCAGCACCACACAGACGGGCAGGATGAGGCCGCCGGGTGCTCCCGGGGTCACCAAACAGCACCCGCCCCTATCTGGGTGTCCCCATGTCCCCAGCCCCGGCCACGCCGAGCCCCAAGCCCGGTGAGCTCGGTGGGGTGGGAGGTGACAGGAGGGGACACGGAGGGCTCCAGCTGTGCGCGTACTGGGCAGAGTGGGAGGCTACTGGTGGGGCTCGGGGGCCACCTGCTGGGCAGAAGGGACAGCGCCACCCCCTGCTGTCCCTAAAAGCCCCCTGCGGGGGGGGGGACGACACACAAAGGGGGGCACAAAGGGCTGTGCCCCCTGCCCTGCTCCCTCCCCAGGGCAAGGGACAGGGCTGGCGGTGGCACCAGGAGGTGGCACTGGGACGGGGTGTCACCCCCCCACAGCACCCGGTGTCACCCGAGGGTGCCAGGCCGGGTGCTGGCAGCAGGTGGCAGCCTGCCACCAGCCGGGAGGGTGACAAAGAGCCCGGGGGGGGGGGGGGGGGGAGGGGGCGGGGGGGAATCGAGGGGAGGGTTCCCAGTCCCCAAAAATTTGGGGCTGCACCCAGCAAAGGGAGGATGGGGACGAGCCACCTGCAAGACCCTGGCGCAAAGGTGGGCTGTTGTCCCCGTCCCTGTCCTGTCCCCCAAAATGCCACCTCTGGGGGACCTCAAATCCCATGGGAATTATTTACCCTGCAGCCCAGTCCCCAGAAGCGGGGTGTGCTCAGCACCCGGCGCAGCACGGCCCCGTTTTTGGGTGTCCCCCCAGCATCACACGGCGCTTTCAAGGTGATGGGGACTCTTCCAGGGGCCGAATCCAGCTCCGGTGCTGAGCGCTGGCACCTCACAAGCAGGTGACAAGGAGGAGGGGGCTCTCCCAGTATTCCCAGTAAGGCACTGGGTGAGCCCCGAGCTCGGCTCCCACCTCCAGCCCGAAGCCGGCCCCGGGTGGCCGCACGCACGCAGCCCCCCTGGGACACAGCACCAAGGGTCCAGGAGTCTTCGTGCGAGGAGGAGCTGGCGGGGCTGAAGCAGCAGGCGGGCTCCGAGGTGTATATACATCATTTTTATTATTTTTTTTTAAAAAAAAGTTTACAGTTCTTTCATTATACACAACTAGGGGAGAGGTTATACTCTGAGAGAGGAGGCGTTTGGGCCGGGCGGCGACGTGCCGGCTACATCACAACGCAGGGAAAAAAGGGGAGAACAAAAAAAATAAGAAAACATAAAAAAAAAAACTTAGACTCGAACGAAGGGCAAAAGACCCCGATCTCTTCAAGTATCACACGCCGGGTACCAGTACAGGCTGTAAAACTGATGGCCATTTCTCGTGCTGCAAACACCCCTGCTTAAAGTGCCAGCGGGACTGGGACAAGCGAAAAGGAAGCGAAAAGACGACAAAATGGTCAAACAGCGCCCGCCCTGCCCCGGGTTCCCACCCCGGTGGGGGCTGCAGGAGGCTCCCCGCTCATCCCAGCCGGGCTGTGGGGTCTTGGGCTGGTCGCAAAGGGGCTTTGTGGGCTCTGTCCCACAGTGGCTGTGGGGCTGAAGGTGCAGGGAGGCGGCTGGGGACCACGGCCCCGGCCTGGAGGCAAGGTGCCGGTGACACCAAGGGGTCCCCAAGGAGCTGGGGGGGTGGTCGGTGCACCAAGAGGCAGCTTTTGAGGTGGCACAAAACCCTTGAGAGCAAGCAGGAGGTGGCAGGAGCAGGAGGCGAAGCGGTGCCACGTCGGCACCCAGAGGCTGCAGCAAGGTTTGGGGATGCAGGGACGAGCCTAGGGCTGGGGGGCAGAGGGGGGCTGAGCAGCTCCCCTCCCCACAACAGAGGGCAAGGTGACCATAATCCTGTTTTCTGAATAATTTAAAAGAAAAACAAACAAACCAACAAAGAAGCTGACCCAAAGAAGAGCTGCCATGCTGCAATAGGGCTCCACCTTTTCCTTCCGGACCACGTAGAGAGGTTTTAGGGAGGCTTCTTTCAGGAGGAGGAAGACTCAGAAACCAAGGGGTGAAAAACGACACAAGAGGAAGGGGGAAAACAAACAAAAAGAGGGGTGCAAGGAGGCCACAAGCAGGCGTTCCCGACCCGCAGCGCAAACCCTTTTCCAGCTCACCCCCTAAAAGCATCTTGCCCCAAGAGCATCGTGCAGCAAGGGCACGGGCGGGGGGTTTTGTGCCGTGCCGGGGTGGTGATTTTGGGCCCAGCCTGGCAGCGCTGCCCCGCTCAGGGGCATTTCCCAAGGAAAAAACCAGCTCTAGAGGCCCGAGGCGGCAGGCTAGACTAGCGCCACGAGTCCTCGCACTTCTTTTGGGGGCACCTTCTTCAGGATTGCGCTCATCCCCCCAGAGGAGAGGGGAAGGGACGAGGGCGATGCCTCGAATCGGACCTGGGGACAAGGTGATGGGGGAGAGGAAGGGTTACCTGCAAAGGAAGGGGGAGGAGGTGAATTAGAACACTATTTTTATACCATATTGAAAAAATACAAATTTTTATTGTTTTTTTTTCTTTTTCTTTTTTTTTCCTCCCTTGAAACCGAAATCACCACCCAGCACTTGCTCTACTCCTAAGTAGCCCCTACAGCAAAAGGTTACAGCACAAGCAGGCGGCGGGGGCAGCAGGTAAGCGAGTTAAAGGAGCGCCAGGCACCCGCGGCTCCCCCCCCCCCCCCCCCAAAGAAATGAGCAAAAACAGCGTGCTAGATAAGAGTTAAGTACACCATTACATGTTAAATAGTTAATATTACCCTTCCAACAAGCCACAAATGCTAGAGAGAGAACTTCAGCACAGTCACTAGCCACAGCCCTACATTACTGCTTCAAAACAAAGAAAAAAGAAGAAAAAAAAGGGGGGGGAAAGGGGAGGAAAACCCTTTGCTTCATGCCCGTAATTAAGGTAAAAGGAAATTCTTTGTATATTTTTATTAAGGAAAATCATGCTAAAGCAAAACGGTACGAGTTCTTTTCTTTTTTTTTTTTCTCTCCGAAACAACAACAACAAAAAAATCGATTGTGCTTTATGGATGAGAGGATTGTAACCTTCCGACCCCCCTGCCTCAAAGCTTGGTGGCATCTCTAAAGGAAATAATATTAAAAAAAAAAACACTTCTGGGAAAAGGAAAGCGTCCCAGTCCGACATCCCAAACTCCGCTCGAGAGTTGCGCAGGGCGGGCGGATTCCCGTGCCCCGTGGCTGCACCACAAACGAAAATGATCTCGTCCAAAGCCCTCAGAACCCCCCCACCACCCCCCCAAAAAATACAGCAGGTAACGTTTCAACGTTCTGACTGGAAATCCGTCTTAGTTCAAACCTCCACCACCCAGATATCCGAGTTCAAGTATACCAGCATCCCAGGTAGGCATTTGCTACAGCGGCTGTTGTAGCGTGGCAACAACAACAACAAAAATCTCAGCTCGCTGAAAGACACCAGGAGAAATCAAACGTTTCGTACAGAGGCGTCCTGAAAGGAAGAAGAAACAAAAAAAAACCAACAAAACCAAACAAGCAGATTCACTTGCTTCCTCAATCGGTGCTTTTAGTCTTTTTTTTTTTTTTATTCATCTCATTTTTTTTTTCTAGATCATATTTTTTTTTTTTTTGTTAACTTTAAGAAATTTTAAATCCTGTTGTACACACACAAGCAGATGGCTACCAAGCTGGTGCAGAAGGGGAAAGGAAAATGAAATCAGTGCCGCTGGATTCGTGGACTACAGCCAATGGGCCAATCGTCGTGGATCTGAAGCTCTCAGCGAGGCTGATCCATCTGGTCAGAGAACCCTCCGAGGGGCCAGAGGTGTCTGCGAGGTGTTGAACCATACTCCAAGCAAGAGAAAAAGCAAAACCTGAAGCCGTTAAAGGGCAGCAGTTTCAAAACCTATGACAAAGTAAGAGTCGGGCTTCACATGTGCTCCAGCTAAATCAAAGCACTGCTTAGAGAGCATTGTTTGTGTGTTTTGTGTTTTTTTTTTTTTCCTCCCGAGAAGGGAACAGCTCGTAATCCAGACCAAGAAAGTGAGCAACATCCCGGTGAAGGCTTTCAAAAAGTCCCAAAAGCGAACAGACCAGTGGTTGTCAGTCCCTACAGTTCGGAAGGGCAGGCAGGAGTCCACGCAGAAAAACGGACTGAGAATCCAAGTCAAAATTCTTAAGCTCCAATGCTCTGAATAGCTCCATGCATTTGTGTTATTTACCTTTTTTGTTTGTTTTAAACGTGACTCCACACAAAATACGATCAGCAAGGTTGACCTGAAGGAGCACCTTTTGTTCTTCCACTGTCTGATCTACACGGTTAGCTTATTATCCCCCAGATTTTTTTTCCTTTGTTACTTTGAGAAAAAAAAACGCCGTTCCAGGTCAGCATCCAAGGTGGTGGCTTTGGAAACATCGATCAGAAAGCAAACGTCTCGGCTAACTCCCTACCTACCAGGGCAGCTGTCGTAGCTGACAGTTCAGTAGCACACAAGTTGACTTGGCCAAATGGAATCTGAATGCATGCATTCGGGCTGCATATTGCTACCAAAATGGAATGTGGGAATATGCGATGCACCTCGGGTTGAGAAACGACCAAGAAAAAAAAAAAATCAAGATCTAAAGGGTGATATATATATATATATATCAATGCTATTATTCATAAAAACCTTGTTTAGTAATAAAAAAAATTGCTTTGTTTAAATATGAATATTATAGTCTGCTTCTCATGGTTAGGAAATTAGAGTCTCTCTGAAAAGCAGGTTGCCTCTTCTACTACAACTCCATATCCTGAGCCTCATCTTCCGAGAAGTCGGACATGGAGCTCTCGGACGAGCTGTCCCCGGTGCCTTCTTCCTGTTCTTTTAGTGCTTCTTCTGTTGCATATTTCTGAATGTATTCTGCGTGCGACAGAAAAGAGAAGACGTTAGACAGCATATATTCAGCAGGGAGAGGGGTGGCTAAGCTAGGACTCGCAGCTGGCGGGGTTAGATGGCGTGCGTTACAGCACTTACTGCAGGATGGCCATATTTCTCTGAGCAAAGGCAGAACTGTCCGGCAACACGCTATGAAAACACCCAGAGACAATCAGAGATGGGCACGATCCTTCAAACCGCGCGGTCTCCGTGCTCCCACACCACTGGCACACAGGCACACACACAGCTAGAAACAACCCAAGTTCTCCTTCGTAGGGTTTTCTCACATTTACTGTAATAGGATTACGTTTACTGCCAAAGCAGAAGCTTCCACGGTGACCGAGAACAAACCTAAAACCCATCGAGGTGTCGATTATTATAGAGCTTTAAAAAAAATGATGATCTGAAAGTTTGAACCGATAGCACGGGACAGGAGTCACCGAAACCTACCTGAGAGGCTGAGGAGGAAGAGAAGAAGTCTCAGAACAAACCAGGTGTCCCCAGTTTGGGATGGGAGAGACCGTGCCTAAGTGGAGTTCAAGGAAAGATGGATAGAGAAAGAGCAGAAGGCTACTGTGGGAACAGGTTTCTTTAAGGGAATAGGTTTGTTTCAAGTGAAAACCCAAAGCACGCCCCCTTTTTTCTTCCTGGCTCCCGGAGCAGCCCTGCTGAGGCTCAAGGAGGGGCTGGTGTCCTCAGCACACGGGTTATCTCAGCAGAGAAGGCCTTCTTGCTACACGTCCACGCTGAAAAAGCAGCTTCAGAGCACAAAAAAAGTGAGGAATCATCCTGACAGCACCTGTTCCACCCTGCATTTCAGTAAGGAAACAAACGGGAGCTGTGCTTCCGATGCCTTTGGGGAATTTCAGCTGCAAACTCGTCTCCTTCCCAGGCACGAAGGTACTAAAACGCAAAGCCTCCCCCAAAGAGCGACATTAAAACACTGGAGCGAGGGGGAATTCCACCAGCCCTTCGTGCTCCAAGCTGGGTCCCTGCATGGAAATGCGTCACGTACCAGCCTAGCAGCCTTCCAAACGGTGAATTCCTTTATTTCTCCCCGGGAACAGAAGGGAATGAGGTGCCCGAGGACCTCCTCCGGGAGCACAGAAGTTTTTTTGTTCCATATCCCATTGGCAGGGGGATGCCCGGCAGAGCCGCAGGAGGACACACCTAGTACCTGTAAGTCCTAAAGCACAGGTTTCAAAGACGGAGCTTTTAAAAAGACTGCAGCAAGGCTGCTCTGGTCCTTTCAGCCCGCTGGAAGGGACAGCACTCGGCAAGAAATCTTTCACCGTTCCCCCCAGTTTCTGGAGCTGGCAGAGGGACACAGAGCTCAGGTGGTTCCTCCAGGCCCGGGAGGATGGGACGGGCAGAACCTGAAGACAAATCCTCACGGAGGGGTCTGCAGGATGGAGCAGCCGGTGGCCTCGGCAGGCAAGCTCTGCCCTGGGAAAGCTCCACGTGAGAGCTGGCTGGAAGGTGCTTCTGAGCCCAAAGAGCTTCAGCATCTCAGGCTAATGACGCCCGTAGCTTCAGTCCGAGATACATTAGTAACTTGCTCGCTCGGGCTGCAGAAGCTGCTGTTCCAATCTGTTTTACAAGAAGCTGTAAGAACTGAGGAAGTATTAAAGGCAGCTCTGTAAACACCAGGAAGCAGGGAGCACGCGAGGCCTCTCCGCGCACCGCAGAGACTCGGGGTGATGCCGGGCTCTTGGAGCACACAACGTGGACCGAAAGGCACCCTCGTCCTCCGTCCTCAGGTTCTGGTCACTGAAAATCTTCTCAGAAGGGGCTGGACTATGATATGACGGTGCTTGGGCTCTGCCTGATCACATCTCCTACCCGTAGCAGAGATCAGGGGCTGCAGAGGCTGGGGCAGGAGCCATCGGCCAAGAGAGATGGACGCCGCAACGCGCAATGGACGTGCAATCCAAAGGGAACCAAAGTTCCCTTGCTGCAAGACTTGGGATGTCCAGGATGACAAAGGTAACCTCTTCCTGGGAGCTTCAGGATCAGATTCACTCCACACTTACTCCAAACCCACCTAGGATGGCAGGACAGGGGGCAGAAGTGCTCCTTTGCTGCCTGCCTCGAGCGTTCTCCAGCCACTGATGATTTAGACACAGCAGCCACCATTTCTTACTGTTGGAAACTGCCTGAACCTAAATTGCTTCCGATAAAATCAGACTTAAAAAGCACGTCAAGTGTAAAATGCCATCTTCTGCCCAGGAAAACGACCAGGCCCCTGGGCTGGGCCTTTCTGCAGGTTTCATCTGAGAAAGGTCAAGCTTCCAGGGAGCTTTTGTGCCGAACACTGTGCTGAAGTTGGATCTTTGGTCTATTAAGGGAAGGACACCGAAACATCTAAATAATACTGACAAACTCTTCCGCAGAAGCCCCTTCAAATCCACAAAGAGAAGCCTTGATGTACCCATTCCTACCAGGGAAATTCCACCTGGATCCACCCGTTTTTAAACCCCGGGGCAAAAAGAACAAGCTGTGGTTATGCCCTGCGGCTGGTACGTGCCTGTGAGCTCTTCAAAACACCAGCACAGCTACGCTGGAACCTCAGAGCCAGCACACGCAGGATGGGAGAGCTGCTCCCAGAGGTGCCCTCCGCTCCCAGCACCAACGTCCAACCCGTCCCTCAGCGCCCTTTGACTGCTGCTACTCAGCACCCTGCCCTCCCCAGAGCAGCTTTCATGCTAGACCTACCAAAGAGAAGGCAAAAGGAAGACCCAAGGGAGTTAAGAGCTCAACAGAAGCTGATGTTGAGCCATTTTTGCCTGTACCAGCAGTAAGACGAGGCACCCTGATGAGGACTGTGGAAAAAAAAAAGGAGATCTTTAAGGAGGACGTGGGTCTGCGTCCATTTACTGCTTGATCAACATAAAGGCTCTACGGCTGAGCATCACATTTTCCAGCTTTGTGGCAGTAATATTAAATATTTACACATCCCATAATAAATCCTGATTTCTTTAGGGCTCACACCACGAAGCACGGCGGCTCCAAACCTCGTGCAGCATCTCTGAAGTCTACGCCTGTCTCCTCACTACCGCTCTGTGCGCTCAGAACTAAGAAACGAAGAAAAGCAGCAATCAATTACGTATCTTTCCCAGAGCAGGGAAGCTGTTAGAATCCAGTGCTTCAATTTTAACGTGTCCGAGGCTATTTTAAAAACATTACAACATGAGGAACGGCGACGTTTAGCTCTCTTCTGCTTGTCACGCAAGCCTGGGAAGAGACAGAGGCAGGACTCTCGGGTACAGGGAACACGAGGCGTGTTTCAGCTCCTTCAGGCTCCTTCCAGATCATCTTCACGGGCTGTGTCTGTCTGTTGGGATGGAAACGAGGGAGCAGGCTGCCCCGTTTAGCCTCCCGTAGGACATTCCTTGCGGCACCTGCTGCCGGCTACCATCAGCCTGATCGCTTTTTCCAGGGTGCTTTATGTTTGTTTTTTTTTCCCCCGGGTTCCTTAAAGCACAGAGGACACCCGAAGTATCCCTCATGCTCACCCTGGAGATTTTATGCGACAAACCACTTTGCCTGAAGCTTGTTCACATGACAAAAAAAAAAAGGCGATGGGCTTGAGGACGCCGAACAGGCCAGCTCTGCAGGGTAGTTCCTATGATCTCGGCACGCAGCTGTCAGAGGAGCGGAGCAAAGCGTGCTGAATAACTCAGCACTTAAATCACGGCTTGGCTTGACCTCATTCGGAGTCCCACCCTCAAAAAAAAAAAAAATCCCACCCCGCAGTTGACGCAGGGTCATTTTGCAGCGGAACAAAACGACTCGAGGTTTAACCGCTCCGGCCTGACGTGGCAGACCTGATGAAAGGGCTCCGCCACCAAACCCCCCCCGTCTCTCCGGGACGCCCGCGCTCCCTGAAGACGGGAGGGATGTTGCAATGCTGTTAGGAAAGCTGTTGCCCCATCTCAGCCGGGAAGATCGTGCTGCTGGGGGATGCCGTCCTTGCTGAGCAGGCCCTGCTCACCCTGCTGGCCGGGCTCCCGCAGACAAACAAGGCTCGTGGTTATTGAGGGACCACAAAAATACTCGGCCACGATCTCTATTCGAAACTTAGCTGAAGACCAAATGCAGACCAAAGGCTGTGCATTACCAGCTACCAGATTAAAACCGATTGTGGGGATCGAGGGATAAAAAGTCCAGGGCCTTTGCCACAGGCCCATTGCCTCTGCTCTTGTCTACGTGCAGCTGATTCAGGGGAAGGCCAAGCACCCGTATAAAGCGTAGTTTTTATTTTCTCTCATTTCTCAGGTTTCACACGCAAAATTAATTCAGTTTGTGTCTCGCTTCGCTTGCCAGGATAGTCCTTCTATCCTCAACCTCATCCAGAAGAGTCCTTAACGGGACCCTTCCCTGATCCCCAGGAGCTACTGGCTCTTCGTTTCCGACTCGTTTCGTTTGTCCTTCCACAGGCAGACACAGCAGCACCCTCCCAGGCTCTGCCAGGGCTCACCCATCCTCCCCAGTCACCGTTAACGCTTAGCCCAGGCTCCCCGAGCTGAGCTGGAAGCCTGTGACCACATCCTGCTCCCAGCGATCCCAGGAAAAGTCAGTCCCTTCCTCTTTGAAGGTCCCTTTGACACATCCAAACTTCAAGCCCCGCTCAGTCCTCAGAAATAACTCCAGTTCTTTCCCTTTTTCATCAGCAGAGGCATCTTCAAGACTGTCTACCCTTGTCACACCCTTCAAGCCATCACTAATTGGCCAGCAGCTTTCTTAAACAGCACCCCCTGAGCTGGGCAGGGCACCGACAAGCCTCATCTGGAGGAGGCAGCGAAGGATTACTTGGCATTTACTGAGAATTCCTGCTCTGTCACCGTACAGAAGCGCTTTCTGAGCTGATTCTCGATTCCTGCTCTCAGATATATTTCCACAGAACTGCTAACAGCACTTTTACTCACTAACAGGGGACTGGATGTTTCCATTTGAGCACCTTTCCTTGTCATTTTCTTCAGCGAAATGCCTTTTCTCCCTAGTTTTTTCCCCCCCATCTCCAGAAAACAACACCGAATCCTGCCCCGCTATGCTTACGGCCCTCCCTGCTTCGCATCCGCTAACGAGTTAAACCCCTGCCCACACCACGCAGACCGTCTTCGAGCAGTGTCACCCACCCCTTATTTCAGGCTGCTTTCCTTTACAGGGGCTGCTGTGACGGGAAGGAACGGGCACAAACCTGGTCTTGATGCCGTTACGAATAGACGCAACGTGCTCCGAATGCCCTTACCTTTAATTTTCTGTTTGTACTCTTCTGGTCGGTGGAGGTACATGGCTGCAGCGTCACCATTTAGAGGATCTATGGGGTTAGGATAGGCCAGCAGCTGGGGCAGGAACGATTCAAATATATTGGTGAGATCTGCAAGAGACGGACAGCCGTTCACATCCACGGACCCAGAGTTGGATTCATCACCCTGCAAGCACCGACACCGAACAGCGGCACGGAGCTGGGGCAATCAGGCCAAAAAACCTGGGCACGAGTTAAAAATAAAGAGGAAGGCATCGGGGAGGGAGCGCAGGCGGCTGGGGCTGCTGCTGGAGACGTGCTGCAACTCTTCGGCTAACGTCACCAGCTCCTCAACATCCCTACAGCGTGAAGACAGATAGCTGGGGGCTGAAGAAGAAGGTGAATTGGCTGGAACATCAGTGGAAGCGTGCTTAGCCCTGGCTTAAAATAAAAAGGAGAAAAACCAAGAGCAGCACGATTCCCCCCATCTCGCTGAATTCTCCCCGTTCTGCCTCCCTCTGTAAGCATCGTTACACGTGCTCCGCTACTCAACGGACTTACCTCGAGCACAAAACTCCTACGGGGGCCTTCGACGGTGACCGCATTAAGGGGAAGAGCAACCAACAAGCCCCCCCCCCCCCCCCGTGACCCAATTCACAGGATGCAAAGAGATCCCAGTCCCACCACAGTGCCACTTGGCATCTGTCCCCAAAGAATCCCCAGCAAACGTCCTTCTGGTGCTGGTGAGCGGCGGCGGATGCACGAAGCCCTCTTCCCACATCCCTCAGACAACAAGTGCATCACTCCTCCTCCTCCTCAGGGGCTTCGGAAGGGCTCTGCAA